>NW_022196359.1:0-265000 GCF_008641045.1 Pistacia vera | reverse complement strand
AATTCAAACAAACGGGTGGGGTTTTGACTTCATTCGGACTCTATGGGTTAAACTAAAGAATTACGCTAAATTCGTATTCAGAAGCATTGATTGTAAATTGAACTCTCTAAAGTGTCAAACATACCTTCTCAGGCTATGTTTTCCTACTCTTCCCTATTAACCTTCCGCACCCAACAAATTGAAAGTTAATAATTCTAAGCTCATTAAGCACAAGATTCCTAAAATGATTTCATTGGTTCTTGAATCTATCTCTAGCATCCAATACTACAATGGTGATTACCCAAGAAGCCTAACATGATTCATTTCTCAATCTCATCATGTTCATCACATAAAACCAGTAAATGCAGAGTAAACACACTATCAAAGCAAAATCATATGAAAAGAAAATAATCAATAACTTAACCCATAAAAATCCGAACTACAATCAAAACCCTAACCCAAAATGGGTTAGTTCATGGCTAAATCAACAACACAAATGAAAGAAATGAAAATACTAAAGTTCAACATAATGAAAATAAAAGGAAAGATAAGAAATCTCCCCAAATGACGAATCCCCTGGTTCGAAATCAAATTTTTACCCTTGTTCAATCTAAAAAATTCCTCAAAATGAAACTAAGGAAAATGTAAAAAGCTGCTCTAACCCTATTCGAAGACTCCTCCAAAAAGGCTAAGTGTTTTCATTTATACCTCGCCCCAAATTCCTCAGAAAAAACATGCAAAAGTAAAACTATGCGTTTTACAAAACTGGAAATTACAACCGTTGCCGCAGCGAAGAAGAAATCTCACCGCGGCGAAGAAAAAAGTAGACTTGGTGTGTGACTGGCGCACTTCGCTGCGGCAAAGAACAACCTTCACCGCGGCGAAGCTTCCTGACAAATTCTTAATTTATAGAATTGCCCCTTTGCTTGCATCTTCGCTTGATTCTTCGATCTTCGATGCTCTCCCTTGGGAACAAGCTTCATAGTGCTTTACCCTGCTTCAGAACTCTCTAACTTTTGAGATCCGCTTACTTCCAAGCCCAAAATTTCCAATTCTGTCTTTATTAGCTCAAAATGTCCATTTTAACCTGAAACATGAAATGTAAAGAATTAAGCGACAATTCAGGTCAAAATGAACTAGAAAGCACCTGAAATCTGACTAAAACGTCTAATAAAAATGGTATAATCCACGGGTTATCGGTCCCTATCATTGTGGTCTTGGCCCTCGCGCTTATCCGATGGGCGATCTTGTCGCCTATCCGCTTTTGGCTAGTGCTACCAGCAAGCTTTTTACCCTCTAGTATTTTGTAGCCATTTGATAAAACTAGGCCAGGCTTACGTGATCTTCACTTTGGAGCTTTTTCATAGCTCCATGTTCGGTCTGATCCCTACAATTAGCAAAGTTTGGATGGACTCCTTAGGGGCATTCGCAACCTTTGCCTACTCATTCTGGAACTTGTTAGGTACAAGGTTAGTGTTTCGTCTCTCTCTTGACGAATGTTGTTTAAATAGTTGAGCGGCATCGCGAACTACCTCCTCGCTTGGAATTGCTATAAGTACAGCGAGGAGAATTGTTGCCAAGAGTTGATGGAATTTGCCTTAAACCTCTTATACCATTTCTTGGCATCCTTTACTAATGTGACTGCGAAGCATCGACATTTCACCAAGTCACAGACCTGGTGTATCTCTATCAGGTCATTGAAATTGTTGAGGTGGTCTCTAGGGTCCCCTTTCCCATCAAATTTGCTCTCAGGCGCCTTGAATCCTTGCGAAAGTGGGGCTTGGCGAACTTCCTCTGTGAAGGGGAAACTTAATATTTCCTCCACCGTGCCATGCTGACAGCTCTCAGATCGTCAAACATTTTTTGCATGTGATCTAAGTCTTTGTTGCGGTTGCCTTGGTTGGCTCTGTTCAACCTCACTTCGAGCAAATGGGTTTGCAGATCTTTCGCTTTCAAGGTCCCTCTAATGTGTGCATTGATACGTGAGGTCGAGTCATGATGGCTAGGCTGATAAGTGCTGTCATACTCATCAATGCATTGCTCGCGACATCAGTTATAATTGGAACGTCGGTCATTGCTAGATTGACACACTTGGCTCGTCTCATGAGCCTGCGAAGATTGATCTTATCTTGGGCGTGGGTTAATACCGGCACATTGACGTTGGGGATATCGCCGAGCATCTCATGGGTGTCTGTTGTCTTTGCTTTCCCCTTGTGGTTGCTTCCCTGGTCGCCTTCTAGGGTTGGTCTGCCTGCAGAATTCACGCTCGTGAGTGGAGTGCAATTTGCGATGTCGGGGGTGTTGGTCACCTCTCGGCGCCGACGAAGCGGGTTGACCACCTGTAGAATTCATACCTATTGGGGTGGCGTTGGTGAAGCGTGGCTGGTTGAGATTATGGGCAGTTGGTTGCTGATTCCTCAACTCAGCCATGTTTTGTTGCATCGCCTGTGCAACCATTGTTCTGATCATCTCCATGAGTGGCCGTTCTCGGGGTTTGACGTCCCTGCCCCCTGGTGGTTTGTGACATGTTGAGTTGGCAGCATGGGCGATCGGCGTCCAATGGCGTCCTGTTGCACTTCCTAGTTGGTAGTTTCCACATTTTCAAGGTTTTCGATGGTGGTTTTTGATCTGGTGTGCACCATTGTGGGCCTGGATTGGGTTGGTTGCTATGACTGTTCACCGGAATATCTGTGATGTTGACGGAGGTTCAGGGCCCTTCTTCTAGCGCCAAAATGTTGATACATAAATCTGCATCAACCAGAGTGACTCGATTGACCTTGGTAAGATCGAAACCGATATGTTCGTGATTACGGGTAATCAGTGATGAAAAATAATAAATACAATAATGTAAATAACAAAGAGATTTTTGAAGTGGCTCAGCAAGATAAGCTTTGGAGCCTATGTCAACTGTGTTTGTGTTTGCTATGAGAGCTTACAATTAGAGTTATATGAAAATTTTGCACCCTTTTTCCATCGTTATAGGGGGTTTATATACAAGATTTGTAAAAAGGAAGAGCGAAAATAAATGGATTACAATTGATTCGAAATGCAATTTCGATATTCTCACGATTGGGCGTTGTGATTGTGTAGAGATTGCTGTTGATCTAGTATTCTCCGAAATATCTGCGATCTCAAGTTATTTTGAAATTGATTGAGTGATCATTCGGGTTGTTTGCGACTAGGTTGTGCTGAGTCGAGCTGAATGTCAATGAGCTTATACTGGATCAGACAGCCGGTGAAGTCAAGCTGATACCGGGTCAAGCTATATCCTTGTGATATCCCAAGCTTGGTGGGAACAAACAACAATAATAACTGACAAGATTTATAAATACCAACTGGTGATTTCTGGATTATTAATAATAAAAACTAAGTCAGATCTAAGACAATTGTCTCAGTTCAACGGTCATGTGCGCCACGTGATAAGATTCGACAAGTCAAGTGAAATAACCTTAAAATAATTCTTCTAGCTGTCAGATTGATACTGAAAATTTCCCAATTTGACTTTTATATTAACTTTCTCTTTTAGGTTCTCTAGTTTCTTGGATTTTCGCTTGTTATAGTTCTATTTATTGATCTTGAGTCTTGACTATGCTGATCGTAATGATAAAAATCAATTAATATTATATTATATTCAAAGGAAAATAATTAAAAAATATATACGAGAATAAGAAATAGTCAATTAAACTATAAGAATTTTTTATCAACTCCAAAGATACAGAAACAAAACAGTGACAGTGATGACAAAGATCACTCCATTAGGTTTTTCACCGGTAACCTAACCCACCATTTTCTATGGCAATTGGCATTAACTTAATAGAACCAAACTGACTAATTTTGGGTTGGCTTTTGGTCGAGTCAGGGAAATTTTGCCACCCCTGGGAGCCATGAATATTAACTTCTTCCTTTCTTTTTATCTTGTTCATATTGCAAGAGCCATTTGCTTGCAAAAGTAGTTGAGGATGAAAGCTAAGCGTTCCAAATAATATATTACATGATTTGTGTCTTATTTTGCATCATTTGCAATTTAGTATAATATATCCCTAAAATGATCTCTCATATGATGAGAAATCTAGGCAACAAATTCTTGTTTTAAATCCTGAATTTTCATCTGATTATTTCTAAAAAATTATTGATCTGATTGGAATCTATACCACATGTTACCCGTATATATTTAGAAGTCTTTTATATAATAAAGTGTCATATATAATTAGATGATGTAAAAATTAAATTAATAAATACATATTAATTTAATATTATGTGGTAAATCCATGCAGCCTAGATTTGTGCCACGTGTCCCATGACTGTGTAATTCCTTTAGGCCAGTTGTCACATTGTGAAGAAGTTACTTCATTTATAAGCTTATCATAGGTTGTTTCACTAGTAAATCTTAGAGGTTAGTTGTCTCTTAGGCCGTGTGTCATCCCATGAGAGGATTACTAGTACTTCATCGGTAAGCATCCAGGAAAGGCGCTTTGTCAGGTCACATGTCACACAATGAAATGGTTACTTCATGTATAAATTCTCCAATGTAATGGTATAAATAGGGTCATCTCATCCCAAAGGGGGATCCCTGAATTTAGTTCTAGCAACAGAAAGAAATGCAAGAAAAACAATAATACAACAGTAGATGTAAGATTTGCGTTTTATATTCAAACCACTTTAAAAATTCGTTTTCTCTTTCCCTGCTTACTTGCTTGTTTATTATTACTTCTCTTGTTAATTTAGCATCATTTATTTGGTCTACTAGAGACCTTACGTGAATTTCTTCATAGATTTGCATACTTCTCATTGGTGTGAGAAATTCCAATAACAGATATAATTAGGGGTGTTCAGTTCGGGTACCCTACACTTTTTGAAGGAACCAGAACCGGAACCGGAACCGGAACGACGGGTTCCTTGAAATTTGGAACCAGACCGGAACCGACGGTTCCGGTTCCTAGGTACCCAGAACCAGAACCTATAACAACGGTTTCGGTTCCGGTTTTGGGTACCCTGTAAAATTACATGACCCCCCAAAAGTTTTAAAATGGTAAAAAAACCTTTAAAAACTTACAAATATCCCCCCACCTGGCACTTGTTAACAAAAAAATTACAATTATAAATTCAAAATTCAAAATTACAAACTCATTACTTTGTAAAGGTAGATTCTTAAAAGTCAAACCAACTTACTTTAAATGTTATGAAAATAAATATAAATATAACATTACTTTTTCTACAAAAGTTTATATTAAACCCCAATCTTTAATTTATTTTATATTAGTCTTGGTTCCGGTTCTGGTTCCGATTTGGTTCCTAACTATGGAACGGAACCGGAACCGCACAGTAACGGTTCAAAAAATTTGGAACCGGAACCTACCCATTGACGACTGGTTCTGGGTAGGAACTGGAACCAAACCCAGGGTACCCGTCGGTTCCGTGTCCAACCGGTTCTTTTGAACACCCCTAGATATTAACATAAGAATCATTTTGTAAATAAAATTTTATATAAATTTAATTTGCAACGAATCAATTTTATTGCATTTCGGAATCTTGACCATCGTTAGTTTAAATATACATGCACCTGATCGTCTCCTTATTCTATTCATTATCTACTGACTTTGCTACAGCTGTAAACTCATTGGTGTCAAATAATGTTATTTTCATTTCTTCCATGAATTATCTTCTTTGTTACAGCTTTATAAACTCCACTGGTGTCGCTTAAGTGTGCTATTTTCGTTCTTCTATCAGCTGAAGATATTACTACTTCGTACAGCTGAAGACACTGGTAACTTTACTTCGTTAGATGAAGACATTAGTGATGTTTACTACTTCGTTAGAGCTGAGACATTGGTGATGTTAACTACTTGGTTGGAGCTGAAGACATTACTGAATAATAACTCCTACATCAGTTGAGTGTATAGAAAAATGGCTGGATCGCTTGACGTCTTAAGAATTTAATGATTCTCCCTACTTCCATCAACACGTTTTCCTGTTGAACAGAAAGCATACAGTCCTGAAGCTAATTTATCAGTGCATCATTCATCTTATTTGCCTTGTTTTAAATGCCTCTTCGGCACAATCGTAAGTTCTGGCAACAGTTTGGGTGAACAACCAGAGTGCTTCTCCTGTCTGATCTTCAAGGTCGTATTCCGTAGTGCTTTCGCCACAACGATCAGAGGAGGAGGCAACGAAGATAATGCATTATCTCTTCGATCAACTCTAAAACCTGGAGGTACGCGACTCTACCATTGTCTATACTCATCTTGTTCAATTACTATTGCGGATTTGGCTTAATGATCATAAATATGTGTGTACGTAAGATAACGAAATGTAGATAAGAAATTACAGGTATTGCTTAAGAAAAAAATAACATAATGCATGTAGGGTTGAATTGGCTAAAACATCTAAAACGCTTATACGGATTTGTTTGAAATCATGCAAAGGATCGGATTGTTTGAATTGCTGGGATTCTATCTAGCTAGATTTGCTATCATAGAGAGGTTGCAAGATAGAAATGATAAGGTGGGGTTGTAAGTAGGTATATACCTAAACAAATACTCAACTGATGCGGTGTCGTATGATATGCTGCTCGGATGCCAATAACACTTATACACAGCTAATCAACTTCTTAATGGTGCAGTCAAAGTCGATTTAGAAAGAAAGTTAAGCAAGGTAATATAAAAACCAGGTTGGCCGGATTAGACATAAAGTTCCAGCATGACACATGTTAACAACCATAATTATTATGTCCAGTAAATTTTCTGAAAAATTATTCGTTTAAACACTATTTATTAGTAATTAAAAAAAATATATATACTCTCGTCAAGTATATATATTCAGGTTATATATATAATCAATCCTTCGTTCTTGCAGAAACTGTATGTTTCAAAATCCAATCCTAGATTATCCATCAAAAATTAACTTCCATGTGATTAACTTGGTTTATGAAAATTTATTGTATGGTAATATAGAAAAAAAATCTGTATAATTCTATTAATTCTTTCTTACTAAAGTTAAAATTCAAATTTTAAGTTCATAAGTAGTTATATTATTGTTATTTAAATATTATTGTAATTATAATATTGTCTACTTTGAGATAATAAATTATCATTATTAAAGCAACATAAATGCTCCAATTAGTTAAACTAAATCCTAGGACATGTTTAGTGGTCCCTTACAATTATTCCAAAACCGTGATCATATACATGTAACACCCTCCAATTGCTTTCATCCGTAAGAGGATACAAACAATATAGTAAAAAATGCTATATACTTTGTTAGGAATGGCAAATCGAGGGGCTTGGTATGGGTACATAACTCATAAAAAAATTAAGGCATATGATATTTAGCTCCACACAATTTATCACGTATTCTTCATTACTTGTGAGATCAAATTTACTTTAAAGTGCGGCAAGGAAAGAAATTAAGAAAGAAAGTATGAGACAACACCAGCCAATGTGATTCTGGTATTGTTGTGGTGTGCACCAGGGTAATTTCTGATTTTACCGGAGTTTTTATTTCATATTTTGCGGTAAAGATGACTGTATTAGTGACAAACAGCAAAGTTGAAACAGATTAAAGAATCGGATTTAGAAGAATTGAGATGCAGAAAATGATTGCCATATATTTCGGCATCCAACGTAAAATCTTATATGGCCGTTATTGTCACATTTTTAATTTATATTTTAACTCCAGTTAAATTTTTGTAAAACATTAATTAAGAGAAAAGAACATATTTCAAATACAAATTTTTTGAATTATGTTTTTGGCCTACCCTGATGTTCGAATTTGACGTGTTCATGGAGCGGAGGTAATAGAAACATAGCTAGATTGTTCTTAATTTGTAAAAAATAAAAAATAAAGAGAAGCCACTGAAATGAATGGCTAATTTTGTTCTTAGAGAATTGGGACTTTGCCAAGGAGGTACTTGTCTGCTTGGAACATGTAGAGGCGGTACTCGGAGTCGTTGGAAGCGTTTGCGAAGATGGCTTTGGCGTTGCCATGGCGAAAGGATGTGAATGGATGCGTTATATGGAAATGAACTCCATGGAGAAGACAGGGAAGCGATGAAATGTGATGGTGTTGATTTTGATGATGTGGATAGGGAAAGATTTGATATTGAATACTGGATGATAGAAGTGGCTTCGCCTTAAGAGGAGTTTGAAATGGTGGTAAGATGAGTTTTCCCATGAATGCTTGGGAAAATTTATAATAAGTTTTAAGCGATCCTACTAGAGTTTATACAGGTGACAGTAGTGAAAATGTTGGTTCTTCAAAATGTGTAATACAAAAAGGCATTAATGATTTTAAGCAGTTCATGTGAGCATTACAAACATGACTATTTTGTTTAACTTTTTCTTTAAAAGTGTCTTGAAGGAAGGTTCTTGAGAAAAGACAAACCTGAAGGAGTAGTTGATGGTTTCTGTAACTGTTAACAGCCTAACAGGTATTAGAGAAGAAATTTGCTGAAACATTTGAAGAGGTACTTGATAATAGGCCAAAATAAAGGTACGACCATAGAATAAATTTAATTATTGATCATATAATTGGATTTAAATTACTTTGGATAAAAATTTTAAATATTAAATAAGATGGCCCAATTAAAAAGCTAGGCAGCCCTTATATACATGCTAGCGAGTAACAAGGTGATTGTAATATTTTTGGGGAAGTGATTTTTAATCTACATCTAATTGATTTACCCTGTAGTTAAGATATATTCTATAATAGAAAAAAAAAAAAAAAAAACAAAAACAAAACAAAACGAAAACAAAAAAATCTTTTTAAGCTATTTAATATCGAAAATAAGCCGCTAAACTTAATAAGGTTAGTTTTTCCAATATCAAATTTAATTAGGAATTTTTGTTTTATGTATTTTTTCTCAAATGAAACTTAATTAGGGGTTCTTTGCACATTTTTTGCCTCTAATTTCCCAATTTCAACTTGTTTTCTTCTTCGTATTTAGATTCATCCCGTATGTTTTTCATGTTTAGTATATATTTTCATCAAACAAAAAGGTTCAATGATTACAAAATTAGAATTAGGTTATAAAATTTAAGGTTATGGTTTATGCAAGATTCAATGTTAAAAATTAAAAAAAAAAAATACATTTTATATAACCAAAGTATGAGTGTATTATAAATTATAATGTTATTTCTAGTAATTTAAATTAGACTAAATTTTTCAAAAATAAAAAATAATTTAAAACGTTACGAGGGCAAGATCAATTAGGTGGGGATTAAAAATCACTTCCCTATTTTGTATTGCATAAAATTGAAAACCCTGTTTAATAATATTTTTCTCCAGCTATCGAGACCAGCCCAACCCCAAGGTAACTTGGTTAAGGCCCTATTTGGGAAGGCCTTACAACAAAAAATAATAATATATATTGTATTTAATTTAAAAAAAAAAATATTATATTTTAATTATTATTTTATTTAAATTGTAAGAAATTTTGTTTTTTTGAATTTTTCCTTATAAAACGATGGAAAAATATTTGAATGACATTATTAGTTTGTGTAATTACTCCTTATATTTAACTAATCCTATGAAAAAAATTAAATGATATTATTTATTTTATGTAGTTTTGGGCTAAAAACTGCTGAACGTACTTTGATCACCAGACATTCGAAGTTAGATCACATGTACCTCAACTGAGAAGGCGTAACGACATAAAGAAGGACAAAGATAGCAACAACAGCGACGCATTTATAGAAATACCATGTATAGATCATTACTAGTTAATATTGGACTAGAGTCGGAATTGGAATCTTCACCATCATTTATTATATTCTCCATTTCACGAGTACGAGGCGCAATTAGGCGTCCAATATCGGATTTGGTAGGTCAACATCGTCCGCTCCGACAGGTAGAATAGTACAGACTAATTTTTATGCACAAGGTGTTTCCTGTATGGTGTTATGCCTAAAAAATCAGGGCTGACATAAACTGATGTCAACGAGCACCAATCAGAGTTCATGAAGGCTTTGTACTGTCTAAAGTCTGTCACATCGCCCACGACAGAAAGAATATGGTTGTCAACAATCTAATTGACTCAAGTTTTGTCTGTGAATTAATTTGGTTCGCACACTTGTCCAAGCCCCATTTAATTTAAAGATATTTCTTAAGTTCTCAGGCAATGGGAAGACATGAAAGATTTGCATGACACCAACCCACTTGCATATGTGTAATTATTACCTTGAGTTCAACGGGTATAAATAGGCAGCTCCCCCTCGCAAAATGGGGATTAGACACTCTGAATTCAACAAAGATAATAGTAAAGACACACTATGAGAAAGAGACTAGCTTGATATTATGTAAGAACACTTAGAACACCAAACACTTGTAACCCAAATCGCAGTTTGCGACTTCTTGTAATCTTGGCTAATAACTAGGAACACACCAATATAAAAGAAAACAGTGGATGTAGGAACCGCTTTAAGCATCCGAACCACTATAAAAACTTTTGCCGTCTCATTTATTTTTACATCTTTGCATGCTACTGTGAGAACAATACTCCATTCAACTCTTATAATCATTCACGTGTAATTTCTAAGACTTTCTTAATACTTTGCACGCGCGAGGTCGTTGGTGTCAAAATCAAACATCAACATATGGTTCAATATTTAAAAACATATCAGGAGATGGGTCTAAAAACCCTGGGTTTTAAACTTCTTTAGTAATAAATCCTAATTAATTATTTGCTAGGTTCCCATCTCAAGGCACTTCATCATCAAGGCCAAGCTATGGTTAGTTTCAAATAACAGTAACACGGATATTTCAATTTTTTTGGTAAACGTGATAATTATATAAAAGAATCAAAGAATACACCTAGGAGAAGGAGATCCCCTAAAACCAAAACCTTAGACAAGCCCAAGATTTGTAAACTATACAAAAACCCAAAAGATTCACAAAGATGTACAATCCTTTACTAACAAATGCCAAACAAAAAGACTAGGCCTATGCAAAAAAGCAAACACTGGACAAAGGCAACTACACCAGTAAAAAGACGCCGAGCCAAGGAGAAACCACTACCACCGGCAATACAAATGGGGTAGCCCACACCCTTTGTAGCCCACCAAATATAACTCCAGTTGCAGGGAGCTAAGACCTATTGAGATTGTGGAGCCAAATTCAATCCAAATTAGAGTTGGATTAGGACATGGGTTTTCCTAATTTGTGTTTAAGTATAATTGTTTTCTTTTAGGAATACAATTGGCTATAGGATTATAATTGTATTAGGAATTAAAATATAATTCCTATTAGGATATGGGATTTGAGTCTTATTAAGAATTTTGTCCCATGTATTAACTATAAAAAGGGGTTAATTCCTAGAGTTAGATATCTCAAATTGAATAAAAGGCAAAGCCACAATTAGAGAGTGAGAGCCACCAAATTAGGTGTAGTGAGTGAGCCAATTTGTGAGGCTTGAGAGATTCTTGTAATTTCTTTTCTTCTTCTTCTTCATAGTGAAATTCCGCAGCGGCAAAGAGGACATAGTTCTCATATGGGGAGTGAAGCACTATAAATCTCGTGTTTGTGTCCTTTGTTCGCACTATTTTTCGCTTTCAGGGATTTAGAATTTGCTAGTATTCAATTAAATCTCCCCAACAACTAGTATCAGAGCAAGGTTCAAGGAAGAAAGCGATGGTTAGAGAAGAATGAGGATCTGCACCTAGGATCAACAAGTTTGATGGAACAGATTACGCATTCTGGAATATGCAAATTGAAGATCATCTGTCTGGCAGAAAATTACATCTACCTCTCTTAGAAGAAAAACCCGAAGGGATGTTAGATGAAGGTTGGGCACTCCTTGACAGACAAGTATTAGGAGTAATTTGATTGACATTGACCAAGAACATGGCAAGTAACGTGGCGAAGGAGACAACCACAACAGGGTTGATGAAGATCTTGTCCGATATGTATGAGAAGCCTTTTACAATTAACAAGGTACATCTTATGAAAAAATTATTTAATCTTACTATGAGAGAAGGTGCTTCCATGACAAAGCATATGAATGATTTTAATACAATCATTAATCAATTGTTGTCTGTAAAAATTGAGTTTGATGAAGAAGTTTGTGCCCTAATTCTTATGGTCTCCCTACCAAATAGTTGGGAGCCTATGAAAGCAGCAATTAGTAATTCAACAGGTAGTGCAAAATTAAAACTCACAGATGTTAGAGATAAAATTCTCATTGAAGAGGTTCGCAGGAAAGATTCGGGTGAGATAACGTCGAATACTTTGAATGTTGAAACAAGTGGCAAGGGCTACGATAGGAATTCAAACCGAGGCAAAGGAAGATCAAAATCAAGGAACGGAAGAAGCAAGTCCAGGCTTGGGAAAAAAATAGAGTGTTGGAATTGTGGCAATAAAGGCCACATACAGAGGAATTGCAAAGCACCAAAGAAAGAGGTGAACAACAATAACGCCACTGCCAATGTCGTAACTAAAGAGGTATAAGATGCTTTACTTTTATCTATTGATAATTCTATTGACTCTTGGGTTTTAGATTCAAGTCATTCCATACAGTGGCACACTGTAAAATTCTAGAAAATTATGTGGCTGGAAATCATGGAAAGGTATACCTAGTGTCGTGTTTCATGCATTTTGGACATGGAAATGGAAAGAAAATGATGATCAAGATGATGGACATAAGGTAGAAAACAAACAATTAAAACGTTAACTTATTAATGTAAGAAAAGGATAGAAAATTACCAACTCCTTTTGCTATTAAGAGCTTGATATTGAAACTTGGAGTCTAGATTCTTCAAAAGAGAATGAAGAAACTCAAAATGAAATCCACCCAAGCCAAAGATGAGAGAGTCGGGAGAGTAAGAGAGAAAGTGAGAGAGTGCTTTTTGTTTTCAATTGTTGCAATTGCATTGAAATGGTATAATACTTAATTTATATACCATGGGCACAAAGTGTAATTTTAAATTGTTTTTGGAAGGCCTCAAACAATTTAAAATTAACTTGAGAATAAACATTTTTGTCAAGTCCTTGGTTTTATGGTTAATTCATAATCAGACCAAATTTTAATTCCATTAAATATTCTAACCCTTTAGAATAAAACCAATGCACTTTTGCCCCCATCATTGAATCCAATTCAATAATAATATTTAATAAATCCTTATTACCCTTGGTTAGTGCTAGCTATCCAGGATAATCATTTCTCATCAATACATTAATTCGGATGCAACTGTTTACGTCTGAACATCATTAATCTGATTAATGATATGTATTACTCGCTCTCCTTGAGCTTGGTTTTATATGTGACTATTTTGGTTCACTGTGATCTAGCCATGGGCGCAATATCAGATTTTGATATGTTTCATTATAACTCTTTATAATCGAAACTCCTATTGATTATGGTAGACGTCTAGCAATGTTCCATAACCCGTAAACCACAATGAAGTGTAAACTCCAATGAACCTATTCTAATCGTACGTACCGTATAGTCAAATCCCTCCGTTATCTAATCCCAATTAAGAATGGTTCATGGTATGTCAAAACCTTTAACTTAATATTTAATCGAATTGTCAATCGATACAATGAAACCCGTCAACATGAAACTGCTTTTCATCTGACATTCATTATACTCTGGCCAGAGATTTCCCTTTTCCAATGTTTATTGACATTCGTCTAGGAACTAGAGATTGGACTATTTTGAGTTAATGGATCCCATCTTGACCATCACTTGTCGTCGCACATGGATAACATATGACCAAATTGGCTTATTACATAAGACATGACTAGTCTCGTGCTTATACACCATATGAACCATATGCATCTTATGTTGAATCCAACCGTGATGTCTCAGGTCTAAGGATAAGTGGAACACTAGCACGATCCTGCGACGCATCATTGACCACATCCATGTGATTCATCATAATTGGTCATATTCGATAAACAGTTTGCTAACCGTTTATCCACGCTAATGCCTTAGTGACATACCTCTTATAATCACCCACACTAATACCATCACATGATATTCAATGGAGACATTCAACATGCCTACTATGCAATGTTATTGCCCAATTAACATTACTTGCGTAGGGAATTCTTTGATGATTTGATCTTCTGAAGATCCATGTCATCCGGATGTTTCACATGCAATATTAAATATAATATAATATAAATGAAGTAGAAAATCAACATGTGAAATAAGAACACTTTTTTTTTCTTTTTATTCATAATACATTTACAAGATATAATGTCTTGAAACTGACAACACGATTGGTTCCTAGGGCATACACTAACAAAACTCCCACTTGCACTAGAGCCAATCGCTGTGGTATCTAATACCCATCTTCTCAAGATGATAGTCTAACTGCTTATGTGTCATCGCTTTAGTGAGTGGGTCAGCTACATTCTCTGCTGAAGGTGTTTTTTGCACCAAAATTTCTCCAACTCCAACGAATTCTCTCAAAATGTGATATTTACGCTGAATATGTTTTGACTTCTGGTGTGTGCTTGGCTCCTTTGCCTTTGCAGTAGCACCAGTATTGTCACAGTACAAGGTTATCGGATAAACCATGTTTGGAACCACACCAAGTTCAGTCATGAACTTGCGCATCCAGATAGCTTCCTTTGCTGCTTCTGAAGCGGCCATGTATTCAGCTTTAGTAGTGGAATCGGTAGTAGTCGACTGTTTTGAACTCTTCCAACTGACTGCACCTCTATTGCATGTGAAAATGAACCTGGATGTAGACTTTCTATCATCCACATCTGATTGAAAATCAGAATCAGAGTATCCATCAATTTTTAACTCTGAACCTCCATAACTTAGTATTAGATCCTTAGTTCTTCTTAAGTACTTAAGAATTGTCTTAACAGCTGACCAGTGTTTTTCCCCCGGGTCGGACTGATATCTGTTAGAGTAGATGCCCTAGAGCCAATAAATTATTGTAGAATTGACTCTTTGTAATAATGTTCATTAATCAATAAAAGGTATTTTATTCTATATCGCGCAAATCATTATTATTGCAATATGTATTGATATATGTCCTTAGAATGGTAGAACCCTGACGAGGGTATCAAGTGTTTCAAATCTTGATAGTGAGAACCCTATGAGCACATATGGTGGCCATTCTAGAAACGTCCGTAGCCCCAGTATTATTTTGAAATAAGGGCACAGATAATATGGTAAGGCTATCATAGTGTTGAACGACCCTGTCAAAAGGCAGTGACTGATCTCACTTGTCAAGTTTGTTTGGTGACAACCTGGTGCAACACATGGGTGCTTGCTGTATACAAATACACCATAGCAAGTTCACTGGACTGACCCACCAGAGGATTCCATATGGATGGTAACCCCAGTGTCTATGGAACAAATCCTCTAACGAATGGTGGTGCATGTGATCCTTAGACTTGAGATCACCGGAGCGCCTTGTGCACCGATTGGTGTAGTTTGACACTAGCCTAATGCAATTCTTTTTAGAGCTGTCAATACGGTGGTGATTGGTTGCATCAAGGAGTGTATCAAGACTATGGTGGATTGACAGAGGATTCATCACTCCTGGGTACGGGAGAAGTTATCTCATGGTGCAATTCAGTATATGACAATGACATTAAAACTGTGGCCACAGTGGGATTGAGTTGTTGCTCTATCCAGTTTATAATACGGGTCATTGGTCCAGAAACTGAATACATAATATCGAGAGTAACCAAAGGTTGACACTATTTCTATGTCTTCGTCTCAGAGAGATAATGGATGATGAAAAGATCGAATTGCACGGTAACCATATCATTGACAGGTAGCTACTTTACTGAATCCGAATCCATCGGGTGGCCATGATGCCTTGCTAGGGGCCAATCTTGGTCTGTGTATTAGTGAGACGATTAATTAGTGTTAATCGCGATACTATACACTGCCGGTATGATGAGGAGCCTATGGGTCACACACATAGAAGATAATTTAAGACTCAGGAAGAAAGAAGGGCATTTTCGTCTTTTAAGGCAACAATGTATTTTGGTAATTTCACATGCAATTAAATTTGCTGAGGTCGTAGCCTTTATTTAATTTGTTAGAAAAATTAAATAAGTGAAATTACCTTTAAATATGTGTTCGCACATATTTAAATATATTATCATTATTGTTAAATGTTAATATATATTAAATATATATTAATTGATTTTAATTGAGATAATGATGGAAAATAAAAAAGATCAAATTGGGAATGTTTGGCAACATGGGGTGTTTGGGTTGGAACCCAAGCCTATTCCATATGGGAATAGGGCAACTTGATTATTTTACTATAAAAAGAAAAGTGTGTGATTATTCAATTAATTTGATTTCTCTTTTAAAGTAAAACACACACATTAGCCCCTCTCAATACACTCCCACGGCAGAAACACTTTAGGCTCAAAAATCAATTCAATTGATTTCATTTCTTCTTAATCTTGAAGCCAAAGAGGATATAGCAAATCCCTCTTTGGTTCTTTTGAGATTGTCTTTATGTGGACTATGTGGGTTCGATCCTACACTTGGATCGGTAGCAAAACATTTGTTGACAAATTTGGAGGAGCCTCCAACGTGCGTTTGTTTTCTTTAAACTCAGATTTATTTTTCTACAGATTTTATTTTAATATGAATTGTAAAATTATACCCTTGATCTTGGCTCATGTAAACGATCTCTATATTGTATTTATTTTGTTTCCGCTGTGTATATGGGACCGTTTACTAACAACATCCACTTGTAACACTCACAACATATGCAATATCATGCCTAGTACATAGCATAGTGTACATGAGACTACCTACAGCTGAAGCATAGGGTATCCCACGCATCCGCTCACACTCCTGATCAGTCTTTGGACTCATATATTTTGAAAGATGAATTCCGTGACTGCAAGGCAAAATTCCCCTTTTGGAGTCTTATATGCCGAACCGTTTTAGCATCTTTTCTATGTATATCTTCTGGGATAAGCCTATTAATCATTTCGTTTTATCTTTATAGATACGAATTCCTAGGATGTAGGTCGCTTCTCCTAAGTCTTTCATGAAGAAAGTTTCAGATAACCACAACTTAACTTCAGTCATCATCCTAATGTCATTTCCCATCAATAGTATGTCATCTACATATAGTATGAGAAATCTGATTACATGATCTTTTGTCCATTTATAAACATAGGGTTCATTTGGATTCTTTATAAAACCAAACATTTTGATTATTTCATCAAACCGGATGTTCCAGCTTCTTGAAGCTTGTTTTAACCCGTAAATGGATTTATGTAGCTTGCACACTTTATTTCTTTCAGAACTGGATACAAAACCTATAAGTTGTTGCATGTAGATATTTTCCTCAATAAATCCATTGAGGAATGTTGTTTTGACATCCATTTTCCATATCTCATAATCATAGTGTGCAGCTATGGCTAGCATAATTCTGATTGATTTAAGCATAGCGACTGGTGAGAAAGTTTCCTCATAATCCAACCCTTGTTTTTTAGTATAACCTTTCGCAACCAGTCTTGCTTTGTAGGTCTTTACATTTCTAGCTTTGCTAATCTTTCTATTGAAGATCCATTTACATCCAATAGGAACTATTCCTTCTTGAGGATCAACGAGAGTCCATACTTGATTAGCATGCATGGATTCTATCTCAGAATTCATCGATATCTAATATCGCTTCTTCATAAATTTTAGGATCATCCCCATGACTGACTTCTCCAATCATGATAGATTCTAAAATCTCTCATGAAGTAACCCATATCTTTCTAGAGGTCGAGATACTATAGATGATTTACGAATCGAACCCATTTCAGGTATTAATGTTTCCTAAGAAGGACCACCCATTTGAGTATTTTCGATCTAAGGCTCCTCGGACTCTTCCTGGAGCACAATTTTTCTTCCAGCACCACTCTCTTCTAAGAACTCTTTCTCAAGAAAATGTGCATTCCTATTGATCGAAATTCGTTGATCAGTGTGGAAGTAAAAATAATATCCCAAACTATTTTTGGGATACCCTATAAACCAAACTTTCTCAGATCTAACGTCCAACTTGTCTGTCTTGACAATCTTGACATAAGCTCGACAACCCCAAATTCTCATATATTTGAGACTAGGAGGTTTACCATACCACATCTCATATGGTGTCATCTCAATAGATTTAGATGGTATCCTATTTAGAATATGCACATCGGATTCAAGGGCAAATCCCTATAGTGACATTGGCAAGTCCGAAAAACTTACCATCAATCGTACCATATCCAATAAAGTACGGTTCCTCCTTTTAGACACACTGTTATGTTGCCACATATAAGAAGGAGTCAACTGGGATATTATACCATTCTCCTTTAGAAAATCTCAAAATTCTATAGTTAAGTATTCACCACCACGATCTGATTGCAGAGACTTAATACTCTTTCCGGTCCATTTCTCTACTTCATTCTTAAACTCTTTGAACTTTTCAAAGGATTCAGATTTGTATTTCATTAAATACAAATACCCGTACCTAGAATAATCATTGGTAAAGGTAGTGAAGTATTGAAAACCTCCTAGAGCCATTTCATTAAATGGTCCGCATACATCTGAATGTACAACCTCTAATAATTCTTTGGATGTTTCCCCTTTACCCTTAAAGGGTGATTTGGTCATTTTTCCTTGAAGACAGGATTCACAAGTTGGATAGGGTTCTGAACCTAATAGGCTTAAAAGCCCATTTGCTTCTAACCTGATTATCCTTTTATCTCCTATATGACCTAATCGATGATGCCAAAGTAATTTTGGATTAATTTCATTTTGAGATCTCTTATTTGTAATGATATTAATTATGTCATAATCATTCATTACTAAAACATACAAAACATTTGCATTAATTGCTTTGCCAACTAATTCATTTCCAAAATAAATTAGACATTCATTTCCATTAAACTGTATTTTGTAACCAGATTTACATAAAACAGAAATAGAAATGAGGTTTCTAGTTGCTTTGGCAAAATACAAAGTTCTGTACAAATACAAAATATGTCCTGATGACAATGTCAAATGGCAAGTCCCTACTGCCTCGACTGCAACTTTTGTTCCATTTGCCATCTTCAAAATGACTTCACCTTTTAACAGTACAGAACTATTCTATAGTGCCTGCAATGAAACACAAATGTGAGATGTAGCAGCTGAATCTAATATCTAGGAATGATCATTTGAACTAACATTTAATTCAAATTCTATTACATAAGAATGGAACATACCTTCTGGAGCTTTCTTCAAGCTCTTCAGATAAAGAGGACAATTCCTCTTCCAGTGTCCATCTTTCTTGTAGTGGAAACACTGGCCTTTATCATTGACATTTTCTTTGCCCTTCTCAATCTTAGAAACATCCTTCTTAAAATGCATTTTCTATGGTCCAACTTTTGGACCTTTCTTTTGCTTCCATTGCTTCTTCTTAGTCTTACTAGAAGAAGCTGCAAAAACATCCTCTTGCCCCTTTTCCTTTCTTTCCTGCTTATAGAACTGTTGAATCTCATTTGACAGTTCTGCAAGAGTGCGCTCAATCCTATTGAGATTATAATTTGTGATGAAGGGCTTGAAACTTGGTGGAAGGGATTGCAGAATCAAATTCACCTCAAGACTGTGTGGCATCACAATCTCAAGTGTACGCAATTGCCTTATAATATTACTCATTTTCATAACATGATCATCTGGGGCAAGTCCCTCCATAAGCCTCATTGTGAATAGTGTTGAACACAATTCATATTGCTTCACCACTGAGTTCTCACCATACAACTCTTGTAAATGAATCATTATCTCATTCGCACTTTCCATCTTTTCATGCTCAACTTGGAGCTTAACATTCATTGATGCTAGCATGTAGGTTCGAGCTCGTAAGTCATCCTCTTGCCACTTATCGAAAACTTCCTTTTCTAGCGGTGTGGCATCAGGAGGCAAAGAAAGTGGAAGGGGTGCTTCCAAGACATACCCGACCTTTTTGGAATTGAGAATAATTCTCAAATTCCTTAACCAATTATTAAAATTAGGTCCGATCAACATGTTGTTATCGAGAATCCTCAAAAGCAAGTTATTGCTCATTTTCATTAACTAAATATCAAAAAATACCGAAAGAGACTGCAAGGAAAAATATAAGTTTTATTAGTGTCTTGTAAATTCAAACCCCTTAATGCTAATCTTATTAGCTCCCACTATTTTATTCAAATCCCATACTCCCCTAAATGACGATTTGGAAATTTCGTTAGAATAAATTTCTAGTGGGGATCTATCAAATGCTTATTAAATTTAATTAAACCTCACATAATAGAAATCTTGGTCAATTAAATTTAACAAGTAGGAAACTGTTTCCTTTTATATCACTATGTAAGGTATGATTCATTCCTTGCCTCTAATTTTGGATACCTCACATAATAGAAATCTTATACCCTAGACTAGTTAAATCCAACCCATTATGCTTTCTTAAAATAGAATTCCCATTATACCCTCACATAATAAAAATCTTGGGTATTATGAAAATTTCTATCCAAGAACTAAGACAATTAATTCCATGTCATAAAATTAGCATCCCTCACATAATAGAAATCTTGGGATCTCTAATTTTATCCAAAAGAATTAATTGGCCCATAATGGAAGGCTTTGATCTAATATTGTTTGTTAGGGAGATTATTAGGTTTAACCTTTGATTAAAAAATGTTTTTGTAATAGCTGCTTTCTACTCAAATTCTCATAAAATATATATAATAAAATACATATAAAATAGTATAAAGAGTTGGGCCCAAATTTTTCTTTTATTAAACATATACATTCTTTACACAAAATTTGTATCATGTACAAAAGTTATCAAAAACATGGTGGACAGTGTAACCACTTCCCCTCGTGTGCCGACATCCATCCGACCGTGTCCTCACCTAGATCTTGTAAAACATAGGAAACAACGGGGTGAGCACTAAAACAATGTTCAGTAAGTAAATCCTCTACTCATCTAACCTCGTAACTCTCTCTAATTCTTTCCTTACAATGCTCATTTACTCTCTCTCTTATACTTTAAACAACAACAATAACAATATAAGATTTCAACACAACTATAAGCAAAGTTACATCTAAAGCACGAATCCTTACCTTAGGATGCTTTAGATGAAATCTCTACTAAAAACTACTCAAAAGCTCCTTAAAACTCCTTAGAAATCTTGGAAGATTGAATGGAGGATGGGAAGAAAATAGAGAATGAGAACGGCGATGGAAATGGGTGAAATGAAGGGTTTACTACACTTAATCCCTTGTTAGCTCAATTTACATTCAAACTTTCCCATTTTACCCTTACTCTTTTTTTAGAAATTCCATCTTTACCCTTTAATTCTTTGCAAATACACCCTCATCTCCAACACATTCTACATGAAATTTCCTTACATTTTACTCTCCACTTTTCCAGCTAATTAGGGGTAGAATAGTCATTTTACCCCTATGAAGAATTCTCTAGAAACTTAATGAACCTTTTCTGCCGTCCCTTCTCCGCGGCAAAGCAATTTCCGTTGCCTTGGTGAAAACTTACAGAGCCGACACCGCAATTACAAAGCTAACGTCGCCGCGACGAAGACTGTAATTCCAAGATTCCTCAAGTCTCAACCAATTTCAAGGCAAACACTCAACCAACTCAACATACCATTTCAATTAAAGGCCAACCAACCAACCATGACAACATACAAACTCAATTGAAGCTGAATCAATGAACATTTAAGTAATACAGTAAATCTTAACTACGTACCTCAAGTGGGGCGTTACAGTTTTACATTTATCACATACATTAATTGAAATGCATCCATATAAATATAAAATATGGTGGGATGATCATGGGGTTTTTGAAAATACATCCTAATTAGGTAAACTATTCACCTAATTCTATTATTCCTTGCGGATCTTCATTTGGTGATTGATCGGATCTCTATCTCCGTCTAGTCGTACGATTACATAAACCAATTTAGGACACACAGGTCTGGATAACAAACTAATAATAAAATTAATTATTATTACAAGCNACTGTTTGTTAGGGAGATTATTAGGTTTAACCTTTGATTAAAAAATGTTTTACATTTATCACATATATTAATTCAAATGCATCCATATAAATATAAAACATGGTGGGATGATCATGGAGTTTTTGAAAATACATCTTAATTAGATAAACTATTCACCTAATTCTATTACTCCTTGCGGATCTTCATCCGATGATTGAACAAAGGGTACATGCATAATTTTACTACCCTTTAACTTATAATATCATTATATTATCCTCACATGAATATAAAGAAATATATATATATCCTAAGGATTTCATGCAATAAATGTATAAAATATGTCATGATTAAACCAAGGGTACATGCATAATTTCATCACCATAATATTTATAAAAAATATTATATTACCCATCACATTAAAAAATCTCTCACATCACATTCAATCAAATAAAATTAAAAATTGCAAACCTATGCATCATGCACCGATTTTTACTTGAATCACCATCCAAAAAGAAAACATGTGATGAGCAAAGAATTAATCAAGCATGCATATCACCTTAATCCATTCTACCTTCATTTAATCAACATTAACCATCATAAAAAAAATCTTAAACAAAAATTTAGATCATCATTATTTACTCAAAGTGAATCAACCAACTTGTATTCAAAATACAATCCAACTCAAATTCATTTATAGACCATTACATCATATATAACATCTCAAACATGCATTCAAAGTACATTATGCATCCACATAATGTTTGGCCAAATCCATCCTTTTCAAAGTCATCAAATTTTGCATCAAACATGCTCACATCACACATGCATGTATCATATGAATGAGATATATTCATATTTAACAAAAATGCATCAAGATGCAATAAATCAAACATCCATGCTACATATGACTTCAAGAAAAAGAAATTTTGTATTCTAAATATCAAAATTTCATAGAAGCATGTTAATAAGCATGAATATCACATATCCATCATCATTTGTATTCAAAATACATAATAACTTCAACATGCATCTAAAGCAAAAACATATTCATTTCCAAACCAAACCATTTTTCACCAAAAATGCTACATGCATGCATGAATTTAAACGTGCTCTGTTATCATTGTTGTGTTTCATGCATTTTGGACATGGAAATGGAGAGAAAATGATGATCTAGATGATGGACATCAGGTAGAAAACAAACAATTAAAACATTAACTTATTAATGTAAGAAAAGGATAGAAAATTACCAACTCCTTTTGCTATTAAAAGCTTGATGTTGAAACTTAGAGTCTAGATT
This sequence comes from Pistacia vera, assembly GCF_008641045.1. NCBI lineage: Eukaryota > Viridiplantae > Streptophyta > Magnoliopsida > Sapindales > Anacardiaceae > Pistacia > Pistacia vera. The sequence goes on along the minus strand of NW_022196359.1, from coordinate 241,785 downwards.
CTTCAAAATTACCAACTCATTTTACTTCAAAGCTCCATAACTTCTTCAATTCAACTCCAATTCTTGATCCGTTTGTTTCTACTCATCACTCATTCTGTTCCTGATATGATTCTTCATCTGAGCATAACATTTAGCACTAATAACCTGAAAAACACTCAAACACACCCACTCGTGATCTTATAAAAGACAATTATGAAAATATTAAGCAACTTTACCAAATTAAGCCTAATTTCTCACAAATAATCCCCATAAACCACTAAGTAAATGTGTATTTTCAAGCTCTTATCAGGAACCACACCTCCAAAAATACTAGAAGCATTGTAATATGTTGGTCCGTTCATGGATCAACAACTGCTTATTAGTGGAAGTGACAGCAGGGCTTCCACCGATGGAGATGGCCGCCAAAATCTAGGCAAATATAAAGGAGATGTATGGGAAGCTCGACTTGGCCAAAAATTTTACTCTCCAACAAAAGCTTGTAGGTCTTAATCAAGGTAACAACATTGTTACCACATATTTCAATCAAAGCTCTTTATCGTTTGGAACGAGCTTGACACAGCTGAAGAAACCCTTGAAGGGCCATCGGAGACTCTCCTTCAGTACCAGAGGATTTGTGATCGTGACCGCTTGTCCTATTTTTTGCTTGGCCTTAGTGCCGTTTTTCTAGCCTTGAAGACCTTGATTTTGGCCACGTCTCCACCACCCACCCTTCGTTTCACATTTTAGCTCTTTGTTCTGGTCAAAAGCCAATGACAAATCTCTACGAAAGATTCACGGCCGACTGAAGCCATGGCTTTTGCTAGGTTGAAAGAGAATGGAATGGGCAAAAGAGAAAACGAGTGGCTGCTATGGTTTGCAAATAAAAAAGGTGCAAATATATATGGGAAATTGAATGACTCATGAAGAGATATAAGTATCGAAGAGGAATCAAGAAAAATTCAAGAAGAAAGCAAGTAGAAGGAATTATGATTAATTTTGTTTCATTTTCAACTCACTCACTAAAACTGTACAGAATGGCTTTTTATATTTTCCATTGAATACAAAACGCAACGTTTAAGACTTTATCAAACATTGCATATTAAAAAAGAAGCACAAGCACATATTACAAATACAAGAGTAGCATATTACAAATACAAGTTACTCTACATCTAATTCTCTGCATAATATCTTCCCTTAAACCAAGCTATTCTACATCTCATTCTTTGCCCAATATCTTCCCTTAAACCAAGCTACTCTACATCTCATTCTCTGCTCAATGTATTCCCTTAAGACAAACTCCTTTTCATCTCATTCACTATAGACTTCAAAACTTCTACAAACATTGCCAAGATACTTAAACCAAGCTACTCTACATCTGATTCTCTGCTCAAAGTCTTCCTTTAAGACAAAATCCTCTTCATCTCATTCACCACAAACTTCAAAACTTCTGCAAGCATTGCCAAGATACTGCTAAAGAGAGAAATTACATCATTTCGAACTTTACAGCATTTCAAAACACTACCATGTGTTACTACTTCTGAAGAAATGCAGTAAACATTGCAAAGCACTTCTAAAAAGACTTCAAGAAAAAAATCAATGAACTTGGGACTGCTTCTGCACTACTTCAACCAACTTGGGATTGCTTCTGCACTACTTGCTGTTTAAAAGAATTACTACTAAACTGCAGTATGATCCAATTTTTCCAGTGAAGAAGTCACATTGAGCTTATGTCTAAGAATGTTGAATCTTTATCCAGGAAGAGCTTTTGTAAGGGCATCAGCAATCTAATATTCAGAAGCAACATATTGAACACAAAATTTGTTTTCAACAACCAACTCTCTCACATAATGAACCTCAATTTCAATATGTTCATCTTAGCATGAAAAACAGGATTTGAAGAGAGAGCTCCTGTACTCATATTGTCACACTTGAGTACAAGAGTCTTATTTATTTGTATTCCAAGCTCTTTAAAGAGATTCTTAGTCCATACCAGTTCTGTGGTTGCTTGACTTAGAGCTTTATACTTTGCCTTTGTTAAAGACAAAGCTACAACTTTTTGCTTTTGAGAGCTCCACTGAACCAAGTTTCCTCCAAGAAAAATGTTTTAGCCAATGGTTGATCTTCTGTCACTCATGTCACTTGCCCATTCAACATCTGTATACCTTTCTAAGATAAAATTATGATTTCTTGTAAAGATTAAACCATGCTTAATGGTTCCCTTAATGTGCCTGAGAATCGTCTTACAAGCTGTCCAGTGAGCAACTATGGGATATTGTAAGAACTGAATTAGCTTGTTTACAACAAAGACTAAGTTAGGTCTTGAGATGGTTAAGCATTGTAACCTTCCTACAATGCTTCTGTACACTGATGGTTGATCAAAAGGATCACTATCTTCTTTGCCTAGTTTGGTCCCTATTGCCATGTGAGTAGTATAAGGTTTATAATTTGTCATTCCAGCCTTTAGAAGTAAATCCTGAGTATACTAAGACTGAGTAAGTAACAATCCTGAACTATTTCTGTTAACCTCAAACCCAAGGAAATAATTCAAGGAACCTAGAGTTTTCAAAACAAATTTCTTGTTTAAATCCTCAACAATCTAAGCAATCAATAATGAATCAGTACCTGTGATGAGTATATCATCTACATATACAAGTAAGTAGATGACCTGGTTGCCTTGTTTGAAGTAAAACAAACTTGTGTCTGAAACAGAGCTAACAAAACCCCAATCAATTAGAGAGTTCTTCCACTAGTCAAATCATGCTCTGAGGGCTTGCTTTAACCCATACAAAGTTTTGTTAATTTTGCATACATGGTGAGGATGCTTCAAATTAGCAAAACCTTTAGGCTGTACTTTAAAACAGATTCTATTAATTCACCATTCAAGAAAGCATTATTAATGTCTACCTAGTGAATGTCCCACTAATTATGAATAGCTAGTCATAGGATGATCCAGATTGTGGTAGGTTTAATCACTAGAGAAAATGTGTCAAAATAGTCAAGGCTTGGGGTCTGTTGAAACCCCTTGGCTACCAATCGAGCCTTGTATTTCTGAAGTGTACCATTTGATTTCAATTTGGTTTTGAAAACCCATTTGTAGCCCACTAAGTTCATTCCTGAAGTAGAAGGAACTAGCTCCCATGTGTCATTCCTTAAAAGAGCTTGAAATTCTTCCTCCATTGCTGCTTTCCATTCTGGTATGGTGAGTGCCTTAAAAGTAGTTTTTAGTTTAGTAAGTATAGTCTAAGTAGAGAGATAAGCATGGCTTGCAGTGTGAAAAGTTGAAGTTTTAGATCGAGTCATCATAAGATGATGATTAGCAGTTGTGTTTTCCTTTGAAATAGGTAGTACCACTTCCAATTGTATGCCAAGGGAACAATGATCAGTAGACAAAGTTGCGTGAGTTGTAGGCATCATATCAATGGCTACTATTTCTACATTTATACTATCAATAGGAATTACACCAAAAGTGGGCAACACCACTTCCAATTGTATGCTAGGGGAACAATGAACATGAGACAAAGTTGAGTGTGTTGCAAGCATCATATCAGTAGCTGTTGTCTCTTCATTTATACTATCAGTAGGAACTATACCAAAAGTAAAATGAGGCACTGATGGAGGAGTCATAGAGTTAGGAGAAATACTAATGGTTTCTTCACTAGCAGCTTCTAAATCATCATCAATGGAAGTTTCTAGAATAGCATTAGTGAAAGTTTCTAGAATAGAACTTGAGTTGATATAGTGATTAAGATTCCATGAAGAAATACCTTTAGATGCATTAGACTTTAAACTTGAACTTGAGCCTGCAATATCAGAATCTTTAAAAAGAAAATTGCTAAATCCATCTTTAAAAGGAAATGTTGTTTCATTAATTTTAGCTTGTTGAACAATGTAAACCTTCCCTGATGTTGAGAGGCACTTATATCCTTTATGTGCATTGTTGTATCCTATAAACACACACTTTTCAGTATGATATGACAACTTATGTCTCTGGTATGGTCTTATAAAGGGATAACAACAACATCTAAAGACCTTAAGATTAGTATATATTAGTTCTTGCTTGAATAGCTTCTGAAAGAGAGAAAGATTTGCAAGAGGAGCTAAGGGTGGTTTGTTGGTAAGATAGGTTGTTGTGTTAAAGGCTTGCCACCAGAAGCAAAGAGGCATGCCAGCATGTGCTAGCAAAGTTAACCCAAATTCTATGATAATCCTATGTCTTCTCTCCATTCTTCCATTTTGCTAATGTAAATATGGACAGGGATGCCTAAAATGGATGCCATGTTGTTGAAGATAACCTTAAAAAGGTCTAAACTCTCCTTCCTAGTTAGTTTATTGATGCGTGATTTTATAAACATGCAAATGTAGCAAGTATACTAGTCGCACAAGTAATAGAGTGATGAGTAGAGTATCGTTCCCACGAGGATAGTATTACTAAGTACCGATTTCTCTAGTTTAAGTCCTAATTGAAGCAACAATAAATTGGATTGAGGGAAAATTAAGAAACTAAATACAAATAAACAAAATATAAATGAAAGAAAATGAAATTAAAGCAAAACCCAACAACTTAACTAATTAAACAATGCTAAAAATTGCTAGGGTGTTGATTTCACCTCGATACGCTAACCCAAATCATAGAATCTATTACCCAAGTTCTAATTCCTTGATTGAAAATCGAATTCCCTAAGTTGTAAAACATACCTTCTCAGGCTACATTTCCCTACTTATCCCTATTAAGCTTCCGCACCCAACAAATTGAAGATTAATAGTTCAAAGTCTTTTAAGCTTTATGGAATTCTATCTAGATTTCATAGATCGCTAAACCTATCTCTAGCTTTTGCTTAATCTACGGCATTTATCCCAAGAGGCATAATCACAAATCACTTCTCAGTCTCATTGTGAACAACACACATTTGAATGGTGATCAAGCATCCAAAAGTCACTAAGCAAAGAGATAAACACTCAATCATGAAATTAAAACTCAAAGTAAATCAATTCATATAAATTTGAATCATTGTATCAAGGTTACATCAAACCCTAGCTAAACAACTCAGTTCATACTCAAAAATGAAATAAAACAACAAAAACCAACTGAATCAAGATTCATCATTGAAAAACAAGCAAAAGATGGAGAAATCTTCTCTAATTTGAAACCCAAATCTTAAATAATCTTCTCCTTCCATGAGCTGCCTCCCAAATGACAAACCAAGACTCTTTTTCTTTCCTTTTTGCTCTAATTTATACCTCTTTCACTTAAGGACCAAGCCCTAGCAAGCCCAAACGCGTCGTTTTATTTTTACAGCTGATGTAGGTTTCGCCGCGGCGAAGCGTTTCGGGCCAAATATGAGCATGATAGAGTCTGAATCTGGAAAAGTTTAAACATATGAATTGTAGCCCTTTAAATTATCTTTCTGTTCGTTTAGGAATCAGCACAATCTGATGTCTACAGCTCAAGTTATGGCAGAAATACTGAAGCACGTCCAAAGACGTTTTTCTTTAGTTCCCAGTATACTTTTCACGAATTCAAGCCAAGTTTACACCCTTTTCCAATGAGAATTAGGAAAAACCTAAAACATGAAAGTTGTAGCTCTTCTTCTTAGCTTTCCAAAAATTCTAAATTTAGGTCATTCTAAGTTTCCAAGCTCAAGTTAGACAATTTACGCTAAAAACTATCATTTATGCTCAAAATCATCGTTTAGGCCTGTAAAGACAAATTAATAGAATTAGGTAGCAATTATGGCCCAAATTGTATGAAAAGTATCCTAAATCCTATAAAAATTCAATGCAAAATCACAGTGTAAAATATGATTATCATTTGTAAACATTTCAGTTTGGCATTCAATTGATTTTTAGTAAAGTAATGAAATTGAGTAAAGACCTTGAAGGCTTCAGATTTCAGTTTCAAGGGATAGATCCACATGTACCTGCTATAATCATCTACAAATAGCATATAGTATCTAAACCCCTCAGAAGAACAAACTGGTGCAGGTCCCCATAGGTCAAAATACACCAATTCAAGTGGACTATTAGTTTGAAAATTAGACATAGGAAAGGAAATCTAATGCATTTTGCCAAAATGGCAGGCTTCACAAAAATTCAAACTTTTATTCTTAACAAAATCACATATATGAACTTTATTTACTATCAACTTCTGACTTTTCTCTTGTGGGTGCCCTAACCTAGCATGCCATAGAGCTAGAAGACTAGCAGGAACCTCCAAATGGTCTTTATTCATACAAATAGGACCACTATTGTGATTTAGAACATGTAAGCTACTACTACTAGTAGGAGTGACATTTGAATGGGCAAAAATAGCAACATGGCAGTGTGCATCACACGTTTTAGAGTCAGTAACAGATAAAGAATAAACCATATTCGGAAGTGAAAGTTGAAGTTGATATAAACCATTCTTCAGAGAGCCTTGGAGTAGCACTTCTCTGGTGAGCTTATCCTTAACATGGCATTGATCAGAATAAAATTCAACAACCACCCCATTATCTTTAGTTATTTGAGAGATACTTAACAAATTTTTGGCTATATGTGGAACACTTGACATGTTTCCAAGGTGTAACAGTCTTGGAAAAGAGTTGGAAAGTAAAAATGACTCACCTGTGTGTGTAACATGAAGTGATTGGCCATTCCCAACTTGGACTATGGAACCACCTTGGTAATTGTTTTGTAGCAGATTAGTTGCATTAGCAGTCACGTGATCCGTAGCCTCTAAATCTACATAACCATGTTTGATCATTAACAGTTTGAGGAGTGGCTATAAACATTTGATTAATTTGACCTGAAGTAGACGAGTGAATATTCTCTAACATAGAAGACATGCCAGAAGCATTGGCTGAGGAGCTAGGAGATTGAAAGAACTGATCTTGTTGTGGAATGCTAATATATTCTTGATTAGACCCCATAAAAGCAGGACAACCATTTTGAAAGTTTATTAGAACAAAGCCTTGAAAGCCTTGACAATTTGGAGAATTGCCTTGAACAGCTGAAGAATTTAGGTAAGTGGAAGCTGATTGATGCATTAATTGTCCTAGCAAATTTTTTGTTGCAAACATGGCTTGAGCTGATTCACTTGTTTGACCAAAATTCTGATTATGTGATGTCATTAATGAACTGGAAACATGCATAGGAAAGCCTTGAAAGCTTTGATCAAACTTATGATAATATTGTACAACAGAATGTCCTCCTTTACCACAAACTTGACAGAATAGTTTAGGCCTGAACAAGCCTTTGCCTCTGCCCCTACTTCTCACCATATATGGATTATATGTAAACATGCCAGAGCCAAAATGATTGAATGAGTCATTAGTTGGTACATACTAAGATTGATAAGGAAAAGAAAATTCAGTTTTGGGATTTCCTTGACTCATAGGACTTCCAATAAACTAAGGCATATTTGGTACATTAGAAGCCATAGGAGCAAAGGAGTGCATAGGCATGTTAGGAGGCAATGGTACTTAGAGGGCATGAAGGACTGATATCAAAAATTCACACCTATATCACATTTGGTACAGAGGTAGTTTTGTCCTGAGACACTAAGGACACTTCATTGTTCCCTTGATTATGCAAGCTATTGTAAGCAGTATGTTGTCTTTCAAGTCTCATTTCGCATTTATGAAGTAGGAACTGAGACTCTTGTAAGTCCTACTACTATTGGAGGTAAGGTTAGTTATCACAACATCATATTCTGACCCCAAACCGTCCAATATGTACAGCAATAGCTCCTCATCAATTATATTCACTCCCAATTCTTTCATCTTTAGTACATATTCACTAATGCTACATGAGTCTTTCTTAGTGCTTTGTAACAAGTTTCATAGATGTAATGTTCTAGCTTTAGACACTTATTGAAAATGCAATTCCAAAATATTTCAGATTTCATAAGCAACATTGCATTTAGCTACATGTTGAAACATCGACTCAGAAATAGTAAAAAATAGCCAACTGACCAAGAATTGATCGAATTTCTTCCAAGTAAAATAGTTAGGGTTTGATTTCTTTATCGTCTCCCCTGATTCATCCAACTTCTCAATTAGGAACATTGAAAGACAGACTTTCTCTCTTGTAACAAAGCTGTCCAGTCCATGTGAGGTTAGAGTGGGCAGAATTCGTGACTTCCAGAATGTATAATTCCTCTCCAACAACTTAATCAAGATTGAAGGTAAGGTAGGAGGAACAGTTGTAGTTGCACAATTCTTAAAAATGGAGTCCATTTCTCTTAAGATTGAGGATGAATTAGCTAAATCAAAGTTCGGATTGACCATAGACGCTTATCTAGGGCTCTGATACCATGAAGAGATTTGAGTATCAAAGAAGAATCAAGAAAATTTCAGGAAGAAAGCAAGTTGAAGAAGGAACTGTGATTAATTCTGTTCCATTTTCAACTCATTCACTAAAACTGTACATAATTGCTCTTTTATATTTGCCATTTAATACAAAACGCAACGTTTAAGACTTTATCAATGTTGTGTATTACAAAAGAAGCACAAGCAACATATTACAAATACAAGTTACCCTACATCTCATTCTCTATATAATATCTTCCTTTAAACCAATCTACTCTACATCTCATTCTCTGCTCAATAGCTCAGATCTTTCACTCCAATCTGATGACTAAAAGATGATCACCTTTCTCAACACATCTAATGGCCATCATGATGCCGTGTCAAGCACCCAGTCAAATAGGTGGTCAACCAGGTCAAACAATGGGTCAAACGGGTGGTCAAATGGATCAGGAAATTCTAAATCAAGCAAAGTAAGGTTATTTTTCTAATATTGCAAACAACGGAATCATAATCGGGACAATTGCTAGAAATTACATGGGCGTCTCAAAGAAAAATCCGAAAACCTAGTAGTTTATCAAGTTGACACCATTCCTTTTGGAAACCAACAAGCAACACCCATGATCAACACAGAACAATATAATCAACTTCTCCACATGCTGAACAACGTCCCGACTGCTCCTACAACATCATATACAGGTACAACTTTCTACTAAACTTTATTGCGACTGATATATGGATTATTGATTCAAGGGCTATTGATCACATTGTTTGCAACCTAAAATTCTTTTCCAATATTTCTGCTAAATCATCCACTTCCGTGCGTATGCCAAATGAAAACATTGCCCTAGCCACTCATATAGGAACTGTCCAACTTACTGAAACTTTAGTTCTTAAGAATGTTTTATACGTTCCTGTGTTTTAGTTCAACCTCATTTATGTGTCCAAAATATGCACTAATAATAATTGCATATTAAAATTCTTGCCTAATACATGTGAATTTCAAGACCCTTCGACTGGGAAACTGATGGGCTTGGGTAAACTCAATAGAGGTTTGTACTATTGGGCTGCTGATGAGTCGTCTAATAAATGTCATAACTCCTTTCCTTGTATTACAAATAATAACATCTCTAGTTGTAATACAAACATTAATAAAACATCTTTTATTCTTCATTAAAGGTTAGGCCATAGTGTATCCATTCCCCAACCTAAATGCCCAATATGCCTTCTTGCTAAGCAAGCCCGCATCACTTTTCCAAATAGCACTTCCACTACATCTCATCCATTTGCCCTAATCCACCTTGATATTTGGGGTCCATACCACACTCCTAATCAAGATGGGGCCAGATTTTTCCTCACTATAGTCGATGAATTGATCTCTCGTGGGACATGGGTTTTCCTTATGCACTCAAAAGACCAAACACTTACCCATATTAGGAACTTTCAGTCCATGGTCAATGCTCAATTTCACTCATCAGTCCAACGTGTTAGAATTGATAATGCTAGAGATTTCTTTAACCATAACTATTCTTCTCTTTTTATGTCCCTTGGCATTCTTCATGAAAGTTCATGCACATATACTCCACAACAAAATGGGGTTGTTGATGTTAGATTAGGTGCTCTAGAACCAATCAATTATTGTAATATTGACTCTTCGTAAGAATGTTTATTTATCAATAAAAGGTTTTTCTTCTATATCATGTAATTCATAATTGTATATCTTGATATGTCCTTAGGATGGTGGAACTATGACGAGGGTATTGAGTATTTCAAAGCTTGATAGTGAGAACCCTATGATCACATATGGTGGCCATTCTAGAAATGTCCATAGCCCTAGTATTATTCTGACCAAGGACACAGATAATATGGTAAGACTATCATAGTGCTAAACAACCGTGTCGTAAGACAATAACTGATCTCACTTGTCAAGGTTGTTTGCCAACAACCTGGTGCAACACATGAGTACTTGCCATAGACGAGTTCACCTGACAAACCCACCAGAGGATTCCACATAGATGGTAACCCTAGTGTCTGTGGAATAAATCCTCTAACAAATGGTGGTGCATGTGATCTTTAGACTTCAGATCACCAGAGCACCTTGTGCACCAATTTGTGTATTTGACACTAGCCCAATGTAGTTCTAATCAGAGCTATCAGAATGGTAATGATTGGCTACATCAAGAAGTGTATCAAGACTATGGTGGATTGAGAAAGAATTCATCACTCCCAGGTACGGGAGAAATTATCTCACTGATCAATTTGGTAAATGGCAACGACAGTAAACCTGCAGCCACAGTGGGATTAAATTGTTGCTCAGTCCAATCTATTCTAGTCGCTAGCCCAATAACCAAAGACTAAGAGATCAAGGATATCTAAGGTTGACACTACTTTTATACCTCAGCCTTGATGAGATACAAAGAGATCAAGGATATCTGAGGTTGACACTACTTTTGTACCTCAGCCTTGATGAGATAATGGATGATGAAGGGATTTAATTGCATGATAACCATCTTTTGATAGGTAGCTATTTCGCTGAATTCAAATCTATCAAGTGGTCATGATGCCTTGCTAGAGGCCAATCTTGGTCTATTGTAGTAAAATGATTAATTGGTGTTAATCACTGTACTGCTCAGTACCGATATGATAAAGAGCCTACGAGTCACACATTTAAAAGATAATTTAGGAATCAATATGTGAAATGGGTATTTTCGTCTTTGAAGATAAAAGGGTATTTTGGTAATCTCACAATGCAATTAAATTTGCTGAGGTTGTTGCCTGTATTCAATTTTAATATTGAAATTAAAATTAGTGAGATTATATTTAAATATATGTGTGTACACACATATATTTAAATGGATTATTATTATTATTTAATATTAATATATTAATGGATTTTGATGATATTAATAATAATTAATTAACTACATGGCTTGTTTGGTTGCAAGGATGGATTAATATTAGAATCCATGGCTATTCCTAAGAGGATTAGGGTTTTAATTAGTTGCACTATATAAGTGAAACTTAAATTAAAATAAAATATACAAGATCAAAATTAAAAGGAAAACTAAACCCTAGCCACCCTTCACGTGTTCATCATATTGGTGGAGAGAAAAATTTCTTTTTTCTTTGATTCTTGAAGCTATCAAGTGGATCTAGCAAATCACTTTTTGGTTCTTCGGATTATCTTCGTGTGGATCAACGTTTGTGCGATTCCATTCTTGAATCGATAGCGAAATCAAATCTTTGGAGGAGCCTCCAAATGTTGGTATTGTATTCCAAAACCTTGTATGGATTTTTTATTGATTTTTATTAGACATATGTGAAACATATATTCATCAGACCTTGGTCATGGGAATTAAAGTAATCGATGAGCAATTTTTTTTTTTTTTCCATTGCCATGGTTTATCGATTTACTAACAGTTGAATGCAAACATTGACACTTGCTAGAAGTAGCCCATGCCTCAAACACCAAGCCCACATTCATGTTACCTTTTGAGGCGAATGTGTGATCATAACCACTTATCTGATCAATCGCATGCCAAGTCATGTACTGCATGGTAAGACTCCCTATGAAGTTCTGTTGGGCAAGCCACCAGCAATTGATCATCTTCGTGTATTTGGGTGTCTTTGCTACTCTGCGGTTGTTGGGCCACATGACAAATTTGGGTCCTAGGCCACTCGGTGTATCTTTATGGGATATCCCATGGAATAGAAGGGTTACCGTTTATATGATCCTGCTGCAAAGCGGTTTCTTATCTCTAGAGATGTTGCATTTCATGAAGACATTTTTCCATTTACCATCACAGATGAAGCCTCAAGTTCCTCTCCTACACCTTTCCTAGAAGATGATCTACCCACCTCACAGAATCCTTCTTACACTATGATCCTGACACATGATAACAGCTCACCTCTGACAAATGCTGATCCATCCATTAGTCCTGATCCTGATGATCCTACACCAGAGTCACCTACAAGTGACACCTCAATATCATCTCCTCCAGAATCTCTTGAACCTACACCACCACAACTGCGGTCTAACTAACAAACTCAACCTCATTTTTGGATAGTTGATTATGTCTGCTCCACCATATCAGACTCTTCAGGTACACCTTACCTCACATCAAATTATGTTACTTATAACGATCTCTCTCTTGCCCATAGAATATGTGTCAGTCAGATTTTTGCTGATCGAGAGCCTATATGTTATTCTGATGTAGTCCAACATGGTCACTGGCATCAGGCTATGGTTGATGAGCTCACTACCCTAGCTCAAAATAATACATGGGAATTAGTGCCACGACATCCTCATCATAAACCCATTGGATGCAAATGGGTGTATAAAATCAGACATCGTTCAGATGGATCAATCGAATGATATAAAGCCCGATTGGCCACCAAAGGGTTCACTCAACACGAAGGACTTGACTACCAAGAAACTTTTTCCCCTATTGCCAAGCATGTAACTATACGAGCATTTCTAACAATTGCTGTTATTCGTGATTGGTCCTTACATCAAATAGACGTCCATAATGCTTTTTTACATGGTGATCTCCACGAAGAAATTTATACAGATCTTCCTATTGGACTTCGTCGACAGGGGGAGAACTTAGATGTCACCTACAAAAGTCCATTTATGGTCTAAAACAAGCATCTCGACATCGGAATGGGAAATTCACAAAAGCACTCACAGACATAAGCTTTTGCCAATCCAAACATGATTATACACTATTTTCCTGGCGAAAAGGTGAAACTTTCATTGCACTCATTATTTATGTCAATGATATTCTAATCACAAGAAATGATGAAGAGGCTATCAGTAAGTTAAAGGAACACCTCAAGAAGCACTTTCGCATAAAAGACTTAAGATATCCAAAATATTTTCTGGGAATTGAAATTACAAGATCTCTAGCTGGAATATCTCTTAGCCAACAAAAGTATGTTGTTGAACTCATATCAGATTCTGGGTTGTCAGCATGCGGACCAAGTGTTAGTAAACGACCCAGTTATGTAGCGGAAAACAAAAACATAAACTCTATGGATCATTCCTTAGAACCAAGATCTGGGTACAAAAATCACAGTTTCTATAAAATAATCAAATTTGCAGAAAAAATCAGTTTAAGGTTTAAGAAACCATACCCACGTTTGGAGGCTCCACCAATATTGTCTCTGAACGTGTTTGCTACCGATCCAAGTGTAGGATCGAACCGTAGAGGTCCACACGAAGACAATCAACAAGAACCAAGGAGGGATTTGCTAGATCCTCCTTGGCCTTAAGAGATAAAAAAAAACAAAAGGGAAAAGTTTGATTTTTCAATCAAACAATGAATGTGGCATGGGAGAGTGTGTTGGGGCAGGAGGTTTTTTCTTTCAATGAAAAATGGAATAATAAAAACACACACAATTTTTTCAACTAAAACTTTTCTTTTATAGTGTTATTTTAGTTGCCCTATTCCCATATGGAATGGGCTTGGGTTCCAACCCAAACACCCCCAAATTTGCCAAACACTCCCAATTAGATATTTTAATTTAATTCATCATTTTCTCAATTAAAATCAATTAATATTTAATTAACATTTAACAATAATGATGATTTAATTAAACATGTGCGAACACACATTTAACCGTAATTTCACTTATTTAATTTTTCTAACGAATTAGATAAAAGGCTACGACCTCAAAAAATTTAATTGCACTGTAAAATTACCAAAATACCCTTTCACCCAAAAAGACGAAAACGCCATTCTTTCTTCTTGGCTCTTAAATTATCTTCTATGTGTGTGACCCATAGGCTTCTCATCATACCGGCAGTGTATAGTATCGCGATTAACACCAATTAATTGTAACATCTCACTGAAAACTAGTACAATGCATGCATAATCACAATAAAAAATTGGGCCCAAAGTTTTCTTTTCATTTCAATTCATATGTCTTTTATACACAAAGAGCACTGTTTACAAAAATTCATTTTAAAAGACAAAACAGGGGAAACAGTGTAGCTATTCCTCCTCGCTTGCCGACGCCCCTCCGACTGCATCAACACCTAGATCCTGCATCCACAAAGGAAAATAACGGGGTGAGCACAAAATAATGCTCAGTAAGTAAAACCCTCTATCTGTCTGTCCCCGTATGTATCACACGTAATTCTTTCCTTTGACTATTTCTGTTTCTATATCTGTTTCTACTAAACATCAGGCCTCATCTTACCGGAGGTACGCCGTGGCGTTCACACAGCACCATCTCACTCTCCATGACTATCGGGTGGAATTCACACAGTACCAACCCGTTCTTAGTGCCTACCGAGTGGGGATCACAAAGCACTTCCTCGGTTTTCCTAACCATCGGGTGGAGATCACCTAGCACCACCCGTTTCTCATGACTCTTGGTAACGATCACAAGCATTAACCCGTCTCTAGTCACTGTCAGGTGATGATCACAAAGCACAACCCGCTTCTACTAAATGTTGGATGATGGTCACAAAGCATCAACCCACTTATCTACAACTAACCGGGTAGTGGTCACAAAGCATCTACCCATTTCTACTACTCATCGGGTGACGATCACAAAGCATCGACCCATCTCTAAGGGTTTTCGGGTAGTGATCACAAAGCAACATCCCGATTCCCATAACTGTCGGTGATGATCACAAAGCATCATCCCAACTATACTACTCCTCTAATTCATTCTATTGTACATTTTTCAATGCTCTCTACCCTTAGAGTAGTTGTATTCACCAAGCCTCTACTCATAGAGTAATTGCATATACAGTTTCCTACACTTTCTTAGTCACTTTTCAATGCACAATTAGTGCCTATGGATGGTTCATCTCCACTAATGCACTTATGAATGCCAACATGCAAAGTTGCAAGAATTAAGGTTCCTACTCGCACTCAAACCTCTATTAGGCATTTCATCAAACAACTCAGGTGCACTATAAAACTCTATTATAGCCATGATTCTAAAACTTTTCCTAACCATCCAAAATGGGGAGAAACCCCTTCACAAAGCCATAAAAACCTGTCAAACAAAACACTTCCAAAAGGTTCCATAACACCCCTTACATTCCATCTCAAACTACCTTGCCAACCCAACAACTCATTTCTCATATTTGCAAGGTGTAACTTCACAAAGCATAGAAATCTCTATTTAAGCTTCACACTAGCTATTACATGTACATCACATACATACATCATTTCTATCAACCCCCTAATCAAGAGAATTCATAAATCTCAACTTGGGTTGGGTTTTACTTACCTTGTTATGAGAGACTTCACCAACTCTTCCTTTCACTTGGTTTGCTTGACCTTTTTCTCTACTCTTACCAAAAGAATAAAACTCTCAAACTTCAATAAAATCTAAAACTCACAAATCACACAACTTAAGTAGAAATCCTTACCTTAGGAAGCCTTAGGTTGCTTTTTCTACCCCAAATCACTTCAAAAACCCCTTGGAAATCCTTGATCAAAGAAAGAGAGTTAGAGGAGTAAAGATAGAGAGTTCGTTTTTGGAGAAGAAAATGAGGGTTTGCTAACTCTTAATTCCTTTTAATGAAATTTTACCAAAGCATTCCCTTTTGCCCTTACTCTTCTTTGGAAATTCCATCCATATCCTTTGATTCATTACAACTCACCCCCATATCAACATATTCTCCATGAAAAATCCTTACAATTACCTCCCCACTTTTCCTGCTAATTAGGGGTAGAATAGTCAAATTGCCCTTAGGGAAGAAAATATCTAAACTCAACAAACATTCTAATCGGCCCGTCGCCGCGCGAAGAACTTCTGTCACCGCGGCGAAACCGTCCAGAAATTTTCCGGTGTCTCAACACATCTTCGCCGCGGCGAAGATTCTTTTTCGCCCCGGCGAAGCTTGGTACACAAACTTCTTCTATTCTCACCAATTTCAGGGCAACATTCACACCACATTCAATCAAACGATATTACCAAACCAATTTCAAATAAGAGCGAAGAGGAAACAATGACAACGTACCTCATGTGGGCGTTACATTAATCGTCTCATTAATACACAGACTAAGATTGGCCCCTAGCAAGGCATCATGGCCACCCTAGATTCGGATTCAGCAAAGTAGCTACCTGTCAATGATATGGTTACCGTACAATTCGATCCTTTCATCATACGTTATCTCGACAGACGAAGGCATAGAAATAGTGTCAACCTTCGGTTACTCTCGATATTATTTATTCAGTTTCTAGACCAATGACCTGTATTATAATCCGGACAGAGCAACAACTCAATCCCACTGTGCCACAGTTTTAGTGTCATTGCCATACTGAATTGCGCCATGAGATAACTTCTCCCTACCCGGGAGTGATGAATCCTCTATCTATCCACCATAGTCTTGATACACTCCTTGATACAGCCAATCACCACCGTATTGATAGATCTGAAAGAACTGCGTTAGGCTAGTGTCAAACTTCACCAATCGGTGCACAAGGCCTCCGGTGATCTCAGATCTGGACCACAAGCACCACCATTCGTTAGAGGATTTGTTCCATAGACACTGGGTTACCACCATATGGAATCCTCTGGTGGGTCAGTCCGTGAACTTGTTGCGGTATATCCCCTACAACAAGCACCCATGTGTGTTGCACTAGGTTGTCAAACAACAACCTTGACAAGTGAGATCAGTCACTGCCTTTTGACAGGGTCGTTCAACACTAGATAGCCTTACCGTATATCTGTGCCCTTACTTCAAAATATACTGGGGCTACAGACGTTTCTAGAATGGCCACTATATGTGCTCATAGGTTCTCACTATCAAGATTTGAACACTTGATACCCTCGTCACGTTTCTACCATTCTAAGGACATATTCAATACAATTGCAATAATAAGTTATTACGCATATAGAATAAAATGCCTTTTATTATTGATTAATGAACATTATTACAAAGAGTCAATTCTACAATAATTGATTGGTTTAGGGCATCTACTCTAACCACAAGTGCCATCCCTATCGAGCAAAACAACAAACCACTACTCAAGAATATGATAGTGGGGTGCCAACCAGAGGTAGATCCACCATTGGAAGATCCTTCTCATTATCAAAGGCTGTGGGTCGACTTATCTATCTCCACATGACACGTCCGGACTTATTTTGGAGTGCACATTCTCAGCCAATTCAAGCACGAGCCAAAGCAATCACATGGATGCAACAATGAAAATGCTTAAGTATCGAAAGGTTATCCTGGCCTGGGACTTTTCTTACCCCGGGATAGCATCCAGACATCATAACATATTGTGACTGGGATCGGGCTATATGTCCAATGACAACGAAATCTATCATTGATTTTTGCATCAAACTTGGAGGAGCCCTTATATCCTAGAAAACAAAGAAACAATTAACATGGTCACTATCATCAGTGGAAGCTGAGTATAGAGTCTTGGCCAAAACTATATGTGAGCATCACCTGATTATTGGGCTATTAGGAGATCAGGAGATACAAGTAAGAACGTCGATTCGATTATTTTGTGACAACAAAGCTGCAAATGAAATTGCACCAAATCTGGTATTCATGAAAGGACGAAACACATAGAGATTGATAGCCATTTCATTAGAGGAAAAATCTAAGAAGGATTAATCAAGACCATGCACATTCGTACTATTGAACAACCAGCAGACATCTTCACAAAACCATTATGCAGCAGACAACACTCATATTTGCTTCACAAGCTTGTGGTCTATGACATATACAAACCACAAAGCTAGAGGGGGAGTGATGAAATATGGGATGTTGCTGGAATTATGACTTGATTACAAACAATCCTCTTACCAAATCAATGCCACAATCCTTGCAATCAATCACTCAGTCAATCACTCATGATTTCTGTAATTACATTATTATGTTACTATTTTTACAATTACATTTCTTATATAAATTCAGCATTGTACAAACATTGTAAACACAATTGAATACAATATACAGGAAAGTATTTCTTCATTTCTTTCTTCTCAGGCATACTTTTGCAGCATTGATCTACTTCTCTTGCCTTCTTCTTGAAACTCTGACACAACTCTGATGAAAGATCTGATATTGTGTCATCAAGATGAATAGCCTTTTTTGATTGACAAGGTTGGTCCTTGGCATAAGCAATAGTAATCTCTTGGATGAATGACAAATATTGATTATTTTTTTGCTGGCTCTGATGATTGATCATGACCACATCATCGGTTTAAAGACAATACCTCAAACTTAGTTGGAATATGACCACCTTTGGATAAGACCTCATGAGTCGGCAATGGATATTATGGTAGTTTCTGACCAAAAAAGGAAAATCAATAAGATTACATAGCTCATGGTATTAAATTATATTGCAATTAAACAATATACTTGCCTTGAATGGATGGGCACCCCACAAGAAAATCCATTTGCGAAAGTATCTAAGCCATAAGAATCTGTTGCCATCATCCCTAATCATGTTTAATAGTCCATGGAAACAAGACGTTCAGCATAACGAATGGAAAATCCACTAGCAAACTTTAAATTATCTACATCATTCTCCATTAAAAGATATTTTGCTTTAGAAACTTGATAATGTCCATGAAAACTAATAGCTAACAATTTTTTGTCTTCCAAAAGCAACTTTTGAGATTCTAAAACGATTGACACCACTAACTCCTTGACATGGAGGCCCCCCCACATATAAAATCAATATCACCCTACATAGACATTCAATAAAAATTGACATCATGCAATAAATGAATAAACAAATAATGAAAAGAATAACAAGTAGACAATGTAGCCACAAAAAAAATTATTTGGTGAGGATCTCAGATGAATTTGCAATATCTTTGGCTTAAACCCTTTTGTAACAAAATCTTTCAGCTTCTCCTCGCAATTGTTGATGCAAATATAAAGTGATAGAAACCACTTGTTATACAAGAAACAAGAAACAAGAAAGGAAAATGAAAGGAGAAAATGCATAAACAATAGAGTGCCTCAAGCCCTCAATAGGGCTAAGGTTGTCTTCACTAGAATCATATCCCTTCCAACGAACCTGAAATTCTCAGATATTAGATAAAAGGTAGTTATTGATTTTATCAAGATGTGAATGGTTTGCAAAATAATTTCTCATGGACATAAGTTTGTTCCCTGGTTCATTTCTTATTAGGAGCCATTGCCAACTATAATGGTAAAAACTTCTAGGCAGACCAATGGTAATTGCATTGATGTAATACTGGATCAAAAACAAACTTCCGAGATGCAGCTTAGGTAGAAAAACAGGGTAAAGAATAAGGGACTCGGAAATGAATAAATATTGGCAGTGGACAAATTTCTAATTTTAGTTCTAGCCTCTTACTTTTATAGACACTTTAAAATTAGATAAAATCACAATAAAGCAATGGTATAAATTTGTCAAACTATACAAGAAAACCTATGAAGAAAATGCAATGGCCAATCATACTAGAAGGTCAACATTTCAAGGAAAAAGTGAATAACATGTTGAACCAAATTTGCTCAATGATGACCTCATTCCATAAAAGAGCCAAACAACAAAGGAAAATAAGCAATCACACATGGCCAATCTTTTCCAAACTAAATATAGAAAACCTTAAAATATAATCCAATTTCTTCACTTTGTTAGGATCACCATAACAAACAGCTAATAACTTCTCCACTTCAAATTCTTTATTAAAAACATTGGAGGCCTTATTGTTTTCTTCATCATCTTCTTCTTATTAACTAACTGAGTTCAAACTCTTATCTGGCTCTTTATTTGAACCGAACACTGAGAACTACTAGCACTATTTTTTCCATTCCTTCAGTAAAGATAAAAAAAAAAAATGTCACTTCATTCCTACTTGCTCATTCAAACAATATATTTGATGAGATATCAAACTTAACAGAGCAAATCTTCAGCATATTGACAGATAAAAGTAATAATTTAAAAGGAAATTCCACCTGTGTCTCAAGATGGTTGCATTTCAAACTTTAAAATGCATCAGCATTTATGTCAACAATCCACCTCTACATTAAGCACAAAAAAAAAATCAGCGTACTCCCAGTCAATTAAAAAAGTAAATCTTTGATATTGACATAGTACAAATATTTTTTAACTAAAAGTTGATGGAAATACCATCAGATTTTGAAAACTTACCATTACTAGTTTTACACAAGACAATGATGCACCAATGCAGAGAGTAGTTGACATGGCAACATAGCCAGAATACAAGTCTAGCAAATGCATCTCATAATTCCTAGTGATGTTTGAGTCACTCTCACTTGAAATAATAGACGTGTCATTATCTCTTTTTTCATTTTTCTGGTTTAATAAAGCATACATCAATCAATGGAACAGAAAAATCAAATTCCATATAATAGAAGCAAAATAAATTACCATTGATTATGTTTGCAAAAGTCAAGTATGCAATGTGTATTTCATATCATAATATAAGTCACAAAGAGGAATTTTTTCCTCCTTTGTCTTTAAGTCCATCTGCATTATCAAGTGAACTAGTTATGACCCTTTATATTAATAAGAATGCATCAACTGAACCATAAAATGGAGGGAATAATTAAAGGCAAAACAGTGCAATACTGTTATATTTAAGGCAACTTGAACAATGTTTACTTTAGACACAATACAATTAATTAAGTGGATTGTCATTTTTACCATCTGATATAAACACTCCTTTTTGTCAACAAGATTTACATAGCACTTGATGACCTAGAAATGACCAAAAACTACAAGTTCAATACATAGCAGATCATAAAGATATGGGTGAAAAAACATGGAATAATCTGAATAATCTTACCATGTCATCAGCTCTATAAAACCATTGAGCTGTAAAGTATAGCTCCCCATCAGTAGCTTTAAACAACTCAATGATTCTAGCAAAATGCTTCCCATCTTCAGCCTGAAAATTTAGTGATTATCAATACATGAACTTGGAAACACTATCACTAAAAGAAAGATAAAAGAATTAAGAAGTGCCTTGACATAAGCTTTAGTGTAATGACACTTTGCCTGCAAAACTTCTTCCTCTTCGTTTGATCCACTATACCCAGAACATAGAAATCAACATGTGGAATATTCATATTTGTCAAACTTATAAGTTGTGTGTGCACAACAGTTATGTGTGCAAACTGGTTGTCAATCTTATGATTTGGCTTGTTTCCTTTGTCGTGTGTGTGCACATTAGTTCTGCATGCACACTGGTTGTCAAACTTGTGTCTTGGCTTGTTTCGTTTCGAGTGTGTGTACACAACAATTTGTGTTTACACTCTCGCTTTAGATATTTGCAACCTAGCACAAGTTGCATGTCTGATAAAGTGAAAAAGATATTGGTTATCTTTGTCTCTTACTTTTTAGGACCTTTTACATGTATCATAATATCCTTAAGTGGTTCTAGGGAATAAAGTTTCTTTTCCCAATTTATTTTGTGGTCCAAACCAAAAGAATGAATATTTTCCTTATTTGGACAAACATGGGTTAACCCTTTGTTGGCTAACGTGACAGTAATGTGTTGAGCAAGAAACCCTACATTATATATCATCTTATCTTGCGTCTTTGAATATAACCTTTTGATCTTTTATTTCTTTGTACTCTGAAATTTCTTAGAGTATTATATCTCTTAAGGTTCATAGGTTCATTTTCGTTTTGTGCCAAAACTTCACCATATCATACTTTGATTTGATGGCTTTTGGAATGTGGTTCCTTTTCTGATGTTGGTGTGTGGCATTAGCTCTTGAAGCTTGGTGGTTCACAAGTTGTTCTCGGGTGTGTTCTCGGCATGAAGAAGATCCTTGGAGCAACTAAACGTAAGAGATTCAGAGGGTGGTGTTAAGTGTAACTAGAACAAAGAGTTCTTTTTGCTGTAACTTTAATCAACTCTAAGTGATATCTTGTAATGTTTGTTAACTTAGTGGATTAGCTTCAATCTAGACAAGGTCTCATGGATGTAGGCTAAAAGTGGATTTTAGCCGAACCATGTATATAGTTGTGTTCTTTATTTTCCACACTTATATTTGATGTGGTTAAATTGGAAATCTCTTAATCAAGTTAGTAATATTTCCACTTCACTTAAAATGGGTAACCATACCCTAAAGTGAGTTAACTAACAACTCTACTCCCAACACACCACAACAATATTATCAATTGATTCATCAATAAAAATGGTAAGAAGCCTTATTGAGGTGTATTTCGAAGTGCTTTTCTAAAAGCAAAAAAATAAAATAAAATAAAATAAAATAAAATTTAAGAGATTAAAAAACACTTTAAAAAATATACTTATCATCTCTTCTTTGAAAAAGTTTTAACCATTTTTCAACTTAGAAAATACTTTCTAGATGAATATCAATCAAATACTCATCTAGAAGCAAAAGGTGACTTTTTAAGAAAAGATTTAGTTTTAAATTGCGTTTCATTTTCTTTTACCAAAATCACTTTTTGAATATATTTGGAATTGTTTTAGAAAACGTCAATTTTTTTTCTAATGAACTACAAAATACTTTAAAATAATACATTTTTATCCATGAACAATTGAACGCTACAAAATAATAACTATGATAATAATAATCAAAGAAAAACTCTTCTAAGAAAAAGATCTACTGATTAGGAGCAGTCACTGCCAGTGCTCCATTTTTCTTCTAGAAAAAACCAAAAAATCAAAAACTCCAAAGCAAAAACATTTCCAAAAAAAAAAAAAAAAAAAATCAGTTTAACCTTGGAGGAGCATTTGTTGGTGTATCTCATCGGCTATTCTTTTGAGCCTCAGAAGCCAGAATGGGTGGACCTACGAAGGAGAATTCGGAGTCGAGGTTGTTCTTTCTAGTCTTCTTTAATTCTTTGTTCAACAACTCGACCCAATAGTCGTCTTGCTGCTTTGTTTTTTCGACATATGTGAAGCATTGCAAACTGGATCTTCATCCTACTCCACGGGCTTCTCTCGGGTCGACCCATTTTTGTTGACCTTTTAAGAGAGACGAAAAGGAAAGGGAAGAGAATGGAAAGATTTTTTCGGGGTTTATAAAAAGGGAATGTTTTCGAATATTAAAAAATAAATTTCCAATATGTGCGGGAAAGTTTTGCGGAACGTTATGAAAACTTTAGGGACTCAATGATAATTTGATCAGATAAAAATTTTAAACATGAGAATAAATAGTTGACCCCCATATATTTTGCAAGGGAAAATAATATAGTTACCGAAGGATGCGCACTGAATGACGTGACACAATCATGACCATCGATTAATTATGAATTAATATTAATCAACGGTCAAGATTGCTCCACGTCATTCGGTGCACAAATTCGATGTGCATCCTTCGGTAATTGTAGCATTACTCTTTTGCAAAACTAGGAGTCACCCGCTACTTTGGGATCCTAACTTAATTCTCTTTCTGTTGGAAGTAACATTTTACTCTTCTGAATCTAAAAAAGTTTAGTAACTCAACATTATCCCAAAATTTATCAAATCTTCACTTATCGAACACTATCATAAATTACGATTACAAACAACCTTAAACCACCACTACAAATAACCAGGGGTAGAGGGAGGGGGGGTCAAGGAAGGTCAGTTGACCCTCCTTGACTTTTAAAAATTTTTGCTATGTTTTTACAAATTTACACCTATATAAAATTAAAATACCAAAAAGTTGCATTATATATTTATACCCAATAAATTACACTTTTTTGTTTTCGGGGCTGTGAAACTAAAAGTAAACCTTTCGTTCTCCTTCCTTCAGACGTCTTCTTCCTCTTCAATAACCTATAAAGTCAATTCTTTTCCTTTAAGGCTTTATCCACACAAGTGTAATTTTCTCCTCTTATCAAGCCAACAAGTCCCTTTTTTCTTCAATTTTTCAGGTAATACATTTTATGTTTGTATTATTTTATTTTAAAAGTTTAAGATTAAATATTAGATTAGGATTTAGGAAGATGAAATTGTCATTGGGACCACAAATTGCATCCATTTTTTATTTATTTGTAATGATATATTGAAGTTAGAGGAAGTAAGAAGATAGTTTTTAAACTTATTTTGGAATTGATAATCCATGGATTATACAGTTTTCATTAGACTTTTTAGTCAGATTTTAGGTACTTTCTAGTGCATTTTGACTTGAATTGTTGCTTAATTCTTTACATTTCGTGTTTCAGGTTAAAATGGACATTTTGAGCAAATAAGGACAAAATTGAAAATTTTTGACTCAAAAGTTAGCGGATCTCAGAAGTTAGGAGAGTTCTGAAGCAGGATAAAGCACGATGAGGCTTGTTCCAAAGGAAGAGCACCAAGAATCGAAGAATCAAATGAAGATGCAAGCAAAGTGGCAATTATGTAATTTCATAACTTTTCAAGAAGCTTGCGGCGAAGTGAGCCAGTCACGCACCAGATCTGTTTGGTTCTTCACCGCGGTGAAATTTCTTCTTCGTCGCAGCGACGGTCGTAAATTCCAGTTTTGTGAAACTCACAGTTTTACTTTGTGCGTGTTTTTCTTAGGATTTTGGGCGAGGTATAAAAGAAACACTTAGCCTTTTTGTCCAGGGGTGGAGGAAGTAGGTTTAGTAGCTTTTACATTTTCTTTGATTAAGCTTTGAGAGATTTAGCAATTAGAAGGGTGAAGATTCGATTTTGAACCAAGAGATTCATCATTTGGGGAGATTTCTTGTCCTTTCTCTTACTTTTCATTATGTTGAACTTGAATATTATCGTTTTTCTTATTTGTAGTGTTGATTTAGCTATGAACTAACCCATTTTGGGTTAGGGTTTTGATTGTAATTCAGATTTTAATGGTTAAGTGATTCTCGCCTTAAAAACTGTCTAGCAGTACTTGGCAACCTCTGGTATAACAACACCACGTACACCTTAAAAGGAAAAAAAATAAAAAATTAGTTTGATTGTTTTTGCCGATGATGAATTGTATAAATCAATGAATTGTATAAATCAATGATGAGAATTGGGTTGTTGCAATTTTATTGTTGAGAAATATTAAGCATTGCTTTAAAATTTTTAGTGTATTGACTGGATTTTTATTGAGGTTTGTTGAGTGGTTCAGCCACAGTTTTCATTTATTTCGGCATGCTTAGATTCATTTTATGTGGTTAGGTGAAGTCTTGATAATGTTGGTGGACTCTAGAACCTAGTAGAGAAGTGCTTGAGGCGAAATTCTAGGATTAGACATGGTTGAGAAGTTGATTTAGGCATTTTTCGAAACGTTTGAGCCTTTCTAGCCGACCCATGAATGAAATTGTCCCTAGTCACCCATTTGAGCTGTATGAATTTTATTGCTTTATTTTTCTTGGAAAACAACAAAATTGTCCAATCCTTATACCCTAAACACTTTATCGTACCCTTAGGAGAATTCGGTCCTAATGCAAAACAAAGAACAGGAAGAGTTGTACGAATAGGCCAAAAGAATAGTTTGGGGGTTGGGAGAAAAGAAATAATAACAAAAGAGGTAGTCACCTCCATTCAATGGAATTGTTTTATGATTAAAAAAAAAAAAAAAAAAAAAACGAATTCTGCCTAGTTTAAGGGTATACCGGCTGGAAATCAGAACCCGCCTTAAAAACTGCCTAGCAGCACTTGGCAACCTCTGGTATAACAACGCCACGTACACCTTAAACGAATTTCCCCCGCATTTATGGTATCCAAAATAAGAAAGATACACGTTGAGGGTTGTGAATTAGTGGACATATCGATTGGTGGTTGAGAAGAAGTGGAGTTCGATGTGATTTTAGTTTTGCATTAGGAAAACCGAGTTTTCTTACTTTGTTATTCCTATCCTTTTTCTTGGAACCCACTACCCGAGCCTAACGTTATAAGCTTTTAAAGACCTTTTGATTCTTATCTTTGTCTAGTCCTCATTAGTGGATAATAGTTCAATATTTAGGCTTATGGAGTCTGCCACCATTTGATAAACTTTACATTTTTGCATAAAATAATCCGGGAAGTTGGAATGTGGATTGAAGTGGGGATCGCCTACTCGGTGGACCGATTGAGGAAGCCAGTCGATAATGCTTATAACTTCTTGAGTGTTGAACTTCCGAATAATATTTTTCAACAACTTTGAGACTTGTGCAATTTCTAGGCAATTCATTGTAGAGTTGAGTCTTGTTGGTTTGTTCATTTTCCAGTTTTGTTGTGTGTTTGTGTTTTTTTCATTGTTTGTTGTCTTTGTTCCATTAGTTTTGTACCATATGCTCGAGACGAGATATCTTTAGTTTGGAGGTATTTGATAATCCGTGGATTATACAGTTTTATTAGACTTTTTAGTCGGATTTCAGGTACTTTCTAGTGCATTTTGACCGAATTGTCGCTAATTCTTTACATTTCATGTTCAGGTAAAATGGCATTTTGAGCAAATAAGGACAATTGGAAATTTTTGACTCAGAAGTTAGCGGATCTCAGAAGTTAGGAGAGTTCTGAATCAGGATAAAATACGATGAGGCTTGTTCCAAAGGGAGGCATCGAGAATCGAAGAATCAAGCGAAGATGCAAGCAGAGTGGCAGTTCTATAATTTCAGAACTTTTTAAGAAGCTTCGCGCGGCGAAGTGAACCAGTCACCACAGATCTGTTTGGTTCTTGCCGGGCGAAATTTCTTCTTCGCCAGGTGACGGTTGTAAATTCATTTTGTGAAACACACAGTTTACTTTGTGCGTGTTTTTCTTAGGATTTTGGGTGAGGTAGAAAAGAAACACTTAGCCTTTTTGTCCAGGGTGGAGGAAGTAGGTTTAGTAGCTTTTACATTTTCTTTGATTAAGCTTCGAGAGATTTAGCAATTAGAAGTGGAAGATTCGATTTTGAACCAAGGGATTCATCATTTGGGGAGATTTCTTGTCTTTCTCTTACTTTTCATTATGTTGAACTTGAAATATATCGTTTTTCTTTTTATAGTGTTGATTTAGCTATGAACTAACCATTTTGGGTTAGGGTTTTTATTGTAATTCGGATTTTAATGGGTTAAGTGATTGATTGTTTTATGTTCATATAACTATGCTTTGTATATGTGTTTGCTCTGAGTTTTAATGCTTATGTGATGAACATGATGAGATTGAGAAATGAATCATGTTAGGCTTCTGGGTAATCACCATTATAGTATTGGATGCAGAGATAGATAATGATTAATGAAATTATTGAGGATTCTTATGCTTAATGAGTTTGGAATTGTAACTTTCAATGTTGGGTGCGGAAAGTTAATAAGGAAGAATAGGAAAACATAGCCTGAGAAGGTATGTTTACACCTTAGTGAGTTCGATTTACAACCAATGCACATGAACGTGAATGTAGTTAATTTTTAGGTAACCCAAAAGTCTAATGGAACAACCCTACCCTTTTATGAATTGATTTTATCATGTTTTTTCATCTCGCATTTCATAGTTAAATTTTAGTCGGTAATTTCAAATTTTGTTTCTTTAATTAAATTGCTCCATTAATCCAAAGAAGTCAATTGCTCTAACTTGAGAACAGTAGGATACTTCGTGCTTAGCTAGCAGTCCTCGTGGGAACGATACTCACTCATCACTTTATTACTTAGACGATTAGTATGCTTGCTACATATTGATGTTGTAGGAAACCACGCATCAGGAGTTGGCTTAGGACCACATTTTACCCATTCCATATTGCCCTTTTTGTTTTTTTATATGGAGAATATGAGTTCTTGGGACCACATTGTTTTACTAATTTTATCTTTGTTATATAAAAGTGTTTGATTCAAATGAATTTTGGAGTTGGCTTGGGACCACATTGTTTTACATATTAGCTGATTGGTGTTTTTTTTAATTTGGAGAAGATGGGTTCTTGGGACCATATTGTTTTACCCATTTTTATCTTTGTATTATAAAAGTGTTTGATTCAAATGGATTTTGGAGATGGCCAATGGCAATTTTGTGTTGTTTTTTTATGGAGAAGATGGGTTCTTCATCTTGGGACCACTTATTTTACCATTTTTATATTTGTTATAAGTGTTTGATTCAAATGGGAGTTAATTTTAATTGTTTACAAAGTGTTATGAAAAAGTGGATTTAATTGTACAAGTGTTTGGTATTTGAATAGATTTTTACACATATCAATTGAATTTTAGCCAATGTATAATGTAAGATAATTTAAAAAAATATTGCATTAAGATCTATTTCAATTCAATTTCTATTACTTTATTTAATTTCTGTTAAAGTACTTAAATTAGGAAAAGAAGAGAGATATACTTGTGAGTTGTGATGTGTATGTATGTGTAGAATACTTTAACTTATAGCTTTATAAATTTTGTAGTGTTGTAATTCACTTATCTTAATAATATTATTTTATACATAGATATTGTTATTATTTTGGTTACTGAGACATAAGCTTATTTTGGTGCATTTTTCTCTATCAAGTAATATATATTATTGTTTGAAATAGTATCGAGAGATATTTCAAAAGAAAGTCAACAATGATCTCATCATTGAACAAGAGAAAATATAGGTGATTCAAGTAAAATGTGGATGCTGATTTGCGAGATCTTCCGATGGATCCAGGCTTAGACCCCATTCAGATTATGATCCAATATTCAAGACAAATTCGAAGAATATATTTGGAAAGGGGTCCTTGTCAACCTAAGGGCCATGAGTTTCCTTCTAGGATTTTGGTGGATTTTCAAGACGTTGTTGTGTTCTTGGTTTAGTGAATTGAACAATGGTTGGAATATAGTATAGCCAAGATGCTGTGTTTTGTCTTTATTGCTATATTTTAAGCCAGATGGTGATAACGGGGGTGGTGATCGCCTTGTTGGTCAACGGTTTTCAAATTGGAAAAATTGAATATTCATGTTTGAGATTCTAATAGTGCTCATAACTAAGCTCGAAGAATGTGTGAAACATTATTGAATCAAGACCAACATATTTAGACATTTTTTGGTCGACATTCTTCTGAAGCATGAACAGAGTATCGAACTCGTTAATGCTACAGTTGACCGTATTCGTTTCTTCTAGGCAAGGACTTGCATTTCGTGGTCATGGTGAATCCTTGTTCAAGCAACCAAGGAAATTTTCTCGAGTTCTACAATTTCCTACCAATCATAATGAAGATTACAATGCTGTTGCTTTCAAGAATGCTCCTAATATCTCAAATTGACATCACTTGAGATTCAAAAGACATTGTAAGTGCTGCTTCAAATGAAACCATAAGTGCTATCATTAGAGATTTAGGAGATTCATTATTCACTATAATGATTGATGA
The DNA here is from genome assembly GCF_008641045.1 of Pistacia vera. Lineage (NCBI taxonomy): Eukaryota > Viridiplantae > Streptophyta > Magnoliopsida > Sapindales > Anacardiaceae > Pistacia > Pistacia vera. The sequence continues at coordinate 212,351 of NW_022196359.1, read as the reverse complement.
AATATCGTGATATCTCTAGGAAGGAACAAATGGTATTGTCTTACTGTATGTTAACAAGAATGGACTTGTGGGAGCGTTTTCTAGGTGTTGAACAGTTACTAGTACCACAACTCTCTCACTCAAGGCAACACTAGATAATTTCTTTTCAAGGCATGAGTTGAGTTTTCTAGACGCTCGAGGACAAGGTTATGATAGAGCTAGTAATATGCAAGGAGAATTTAATGGTTTGAAGACATTGGTTTGAAAGAAATAGATGTGCTTATTATATTCATTGTTTTGCCCATCAACTCCAGTTGGCTCTTGTGGCTTTGGCAAAGAACCATGATGATGTTAATAATCTTTTAATATTGTGGTGATTGTGGTTAATATTGTCGTGTGCTTCGTCAAAGCGTTGCGATCTTCTTAGAGATAAGCAAGCTTGTAAAGTTATTGAAGCTCTTTCTAATGGTGAACTTTCAAGTGGAAAAAGTCTCAATCAAGAGACTAATCTGCAATGTGCCAGTGATACGCGTTGGGGCTCGCATTATGGTACGTTAATGAGCATAATCTTGATGTTTTCATCCATATCGATGTTCTTGAAATTGTTGCAAAAGATAGGTCAAACTCTGAGCAAAGATTTCATGCAAAAAAAAAAAAAAAATTTAAATTGATGCTATCATTTGATTTGTGTTTAGTCTATTTTTGATGAAAGATATACTTGGCTTTACAAATGAACTTTCTCAGCACTACAAAGAAAAGATCAAGATATTGTAAATGCTATGAATTTGGTTGAAGCATGTAAGCAAGCTTTACAATTGATGGGATAATGGGAGAGACACTTTATTAAGCAAAGTTATTCTTTTTGTGCCAATCATGACATGATGTTCCCAAATGGATGACAAGTTTTTTTATTCAAGGGCGATCACAACATAAGGCTCAAAGTATCACAAATGTGCATCATTACTGCATTGAATTATTTTATAATGTCTTAGATATGCAGCTTCAAGAGTTGAATAATCGTTCAATGAGGTAAACACTGAATTGCTTATTGTTTGGATGTTTATGTCCAAATGAATCATTGTTACTTTTGATAAACAGAAATTGATACGTGATGGAATGCAAAATGTCATATTTATCCTCCTTAATGTCTAGTCTTTTATACTTATTTGTTGCCTAAATGTACTCATTATTATTCTATTTTGATTTAGGAGGCAAAGGGGGCGTTAAATGCAAAACGGCACTAATTAGGTGAATTCGGACAGTTTTGACATTGCTTTGTAATCTAGGCATAACTCTCTCATCCAAGCTCCGATTGTGATGATCAAAATGTTATGGAACCATAACAAGAGATCTATAACTTTCATGTTTTGAGTTTGGAGAGATACTCGCTGCATCAAGGTTGTAATCGGGCTTGAAATTGACGACCTGCACTGTTGACATTCTGGAACATTCTGCCTTGTCATGCAATTCAAATAGGCAGATAATTACAGGAAGTTATGAAGACCTATTGCATGCAAATTACAGCTGCAAAAACTACTCCCATTTTATTTTAGGACTATTTTATTTTCAATTAATTAGAATCAGATTAGGATAAATGTATTTTAGGATATTAGAATATTTTGAGGAGATTTAGTAGAATTCAAATTCAATTTGAATTGGATATCTTTAAGAGGAGAGAGAGATCAGATTGGAGAAGAACACACACGCCTCTCTTCTCTCTCTTCTGGAATTCGTTTTTTCTGAGTTTTTCATGGCATGAGAGGCTAATTTTCATAACTTGGTCGAAGGAAACGGAGACCTCGGAATCAATAAAACTGTGAGATCTATCTATTTTTAGTGTTCAATTTATGTTTTGAGTATTGGATGTTCTTCTATGCATATTGTCATGATTGTTGTGTTTAATTACTAGGAGGCCTACTAGTTTATTATTTGTTGCAATCTACTGCTAAGTTAGATATCAAATTCGTAATTGTTTGATCCCTTTAACTTGTGAAGCAATTAGGGTTTAAGAATTTGCTGCGTCAGGAATTATTAAGTCTTAAGAAGAACGTTCAACTAAATTAAATACAACCTCTTGAGTTTGTGTTGTTTAGCTTCATCGATCTCTCTAGTTCTTAAGGCTGCCACTAGATTAAATCTTTATCGCTTGTCTAGGGTTGTTTAGTAGTAAGATTAAACAGATCGCTTGTTTCTTAATTAATTACAACTAGGGAGAGATAGGAAAATAGTTCCAACGGTGAATACTCAAAGTATGAATTGATTTATTTTTGTATCGATGATCAATTGTAAGATTCCGATGGTGGATGTTGACTTAGACCAATGTTTGTTATTTTGATTGATTATTTAATTTGAATTGTTGGTCACCTGAAATTGTTTATGTTTTACTCAAAACCCCCCAACCTTGTTCACGTAACATTAAATTCGACTAGACACTCTCCGTGGGAATGATCCTGACTCACACTACTACATGTGTTTTTAGGTTTTAATCTTGGGTGCCTACGACAGCACACCAATACGCCTTGCCAAACTTTATCCTGATGATTTTTCTGACTTAGAACTCATGGCACTTGATTCTCAACTTGATGTATACATTTTGGATATGCACTCTAATGTCAAATTTATGGGATTGAAAGGGATTGGAGCTCTGGCAAAAATGATGGTTGAAACTAAGAAGGATAGAGTGTTTCCATTAGTTTATTTGTTGATGAAATTAGCATTGATTCTACCCGTTGCCACTGCTAGTGTAGAAAGAGTATTTTCAACAATGAATTTTGTGAAGAATCGTTTGCGAAATAGAATGAGTGACCAATGGTTGAATGATAGCTTAGTTGTGTGTATAGAGAAAGATGTATTTGATAGTATTGATAATGAAGTCATTATACAGTACTTTCAAAAGATGAAATCTCGTTGAGGACAATTATAAATGTACTAGTTAATGAGAATTTTATAAATACAAAATTTATGCTCATGTTAATTTAAAATTGTATTGTTCTTTTAACTTTGACCCCCCTATACATTATTTCTGGCTACGCCCCTACAAATAACTATTGCAAAACCCAAAAAAAAAAATTGAACAAACAAAGATTCAAATTTAATAAAGGAAAACCAAAGTCATTAAGTCTTTTTTCTAGGAAACATTGTTAGGGTGGCAGTAAGGAAGTGGGATATTTTGGGGCGAGGGTGAGGGTTGAGGTTGCGGTAAATGTTATGAAGGCATCATGATGCTACTGAAGGGCAAATCTAGCCTCTCGACACATTTAGAATAGGCCTGCAAACAAACCGAACAAGAACGAACACCCCCGTTCGAAACTTGTTCGATAAGCACAAAGGGGTGTTCGAAATCTGTTCAAACTCAAACGAAACGGAATGGTTGTTCGAGTTCGTTCGATTAACCAAACGAGCAGTTTGTTATCGTTCGATTAACTTATTCGAATAATAAGTAAATATCTGTTCGAATAACTCTTTCAAATAACTTAGGGTTGTTCGAGTTCGTTCGATTAACCAAATTAGGGCTGTGACTAAATTGGATTTGAATTTTGGGCCGAGTAGGGGAAAATGTGGAATTGGGTTTGGATTTTTGTTTTTAAATTTGGGCTGGGATATATATATATATATATATATATAGTTTTGTGTATATACAAAATTATTATCATACATATATTTATCATAGATTAAATATGTTTAATATGTTATTATATTATCAAAATTATAGGTTATCATATATATATTATCATTACATAAATTATCATAAATATTTTAAATGTCTATATATATATTTTGTATCAACACCCATAAATTCATAGTGGTATGAGGGTTTATTGTAATATATGATCAAATACATATGTGTGATTAATTTGTTATATACATATGATCAAATATATATATATATATATATTTTATTGTAATATATGATCAAATACATATGTGTGATTAATTTGTTATATACATATGATCAAATATATATATATATATATANAAAAAAAAAAAAAAAAAAAAAAAAAAAAAAAAAAAAGAACTTACATAAATGAAATCAAGAAATAGAAATAGAATAGACCGACATTGTTTGATTATTAGAAAAATAATTTGAAACCCTAGAAGTTGTAACTTAATAATATCAACAAAAATGGATGCAATTTGTATTAGATAAAGGCAAACTAGATTCATATACATATAATCAATTAACTATATAACGTCATTGTTTGCCCTCCTTGAAGGAATAAACTAGACTTACAACTCTTCAAGTTGAACCCATACTAAATGGTTGTTAACACTAAAACAATTGATGCACGTCTAAACTAAATTTGAAAATCATCAAAACTTTACATCAAATGAAAATGAAAAGCTACACTGCTGATAATTAAGAGGGTTTATACAGCAGGTATGTGTTTAATTAAGTATTTATTTTTCAAATGATCAAGCACAAATGAGGACGAACGTGGGCACTATAACCATTTTTTTTTTTTTTTTCCTAGGACAACGTGGTTAGCATACTCCTGAATGATCAATTTGACCAATATCATTTGCATGTGCGTCTCCCTTATTCGACTTTCCATTGAAATCCTTATTTGTTGCAGAAACAGCTCGAGCTAAAGCGATGTTGACCGATGGTTCAGTTTGGTTGAAGAAGCAAAGATTGGTTTCTTCGAGGGTTTCTTCAATATATTGCTTGCAAGGCAGCGAAGACAATCAAATATTGCTATTAAATTGTCTCTTCGATGTCAAATCTAAAACCTAGAGGTATGTTGATTCCTTCCATTGGCTTTTACTCATGTTCTACATTAATGGATATTGTGATTTAACGCAGTATTTAGTTCATGAAGTTACTTAGGAATCTTTGTTCCAATGTTGGGTTACTAAATTGGTCAAGTAGTGTGGATTCTTTAGGGATTAATCCTTATTCCTTCAAATTATGAGAACGATTGCGATTCCTCTTTAACTTAAGATTTGTTTGGTATGACTTATTCAAGTAAAATTTATAGAAGAAAAATTGTGAAAATATAGATTTTATGTAAAATTTATTAGTTGTTTGGTTAGGAAAATGTAAACGAACTCTACTATTAATTTATCAAGAAAAGACTATATAATATAACAATAGAGCAAGTCAGATTTACAAAATGGAATATGAATCTTTTTTAAATTTCACTCTTTCGAAAAGCTCAAAAAGAACTTATTGAAGAATATCATATTTTGAAATCCTCTAAACACTTTAAGAATACAACCAAACAACCCAAATAAGTTCTTTTAGGTCTTAACTATATCCAATCAAACAGACTCTTAATATTGTCGATCTACCTAATTGTATAAAATTGGTTAGAGTAGGATGCAGCATTAGTCGCATGAGGCAAGTATTGCACGACAATTGCCAAATCAACTCCTTCAACTTAAGGGTTCAAATACCTTTATTATACAAAACTCTATTCCTAGCAATCTTAGCTGAATGCAACATGGCGCTGTCGACAAGCTGAGATCCCGACCATCAATGTTTGATTTTATTTTATTTTTGTTTAGTTTCATTTTTTATATTTGAATTTCTTAATTTGGAAACTTTTTATTTTTGGAAATTATATATATAAGAAGTCTAATTAGCCTTACACAAGTTGATCGCAAAAACTAACGATCAAGGGTATGATTGGTACTTTATATACATGTAGGGTTCTGAGTTATAGGGGTATATTAAATATTAGTCTTTACATTAAAATGTCAAGGTTCATATTATAATTTATATATTCTAACACAGGGAAAGGGTCCAAGAATAGCAAAAAGTGGGCTCGGGCCTGAAATTGTATAGGTCCAGGTTATTATTAAGACACCACGGGCTCTTATAGTTACAGAGTAAAAAGTAAAACATTCCCAGGTTATTATTAAGACACCACTGTGTCACGCACTTAACTTCTTTGCTATGTCCGTGCGGCCTTAACACTTCAGGAATGTGTTAAGCAACCTAACACTCACACAAACTCAAAGACTAACAGTATGCAAATGAGAGAGATAAGTGGAGAGAAAATATAAACTCTGTATTGAAGGATTACAACTTATGAACTTTACAAAGGGGGGGTGGCCTATTTATAGGCTAAACCTCCTCAAAGAATATGACTAGATACATTGTATACTTAATCCTTAAGTAAACACTAGGTGGCAACTTTGGGAAAGGATAATGCTTATCCTTTAAGTTCCTTTGCCACCAAGTTTACTTAGCTACGAAGTATACTTAGCCACTAAGCAATGTGCAGCACACTTGAGTCACCAAGCAAGCTGGTCATGACATTCTCCCGCACCTAATGCTGCAATGCCCTCGTCACATTATCCTTATAGCGCAGGATTAAGTCTTGGAATTGCCATAATGAGTCTTCGGTTTCCCAACTGGCTCCTACATCGGGAAGTCCCTTCCATTTGATGAAGTATTCCCAGTAATTTGGCACACCACGTCGGAAAATGACTCTATTAGCAAGTATTTCTTCAACCTCCTTGTCAAATGATATTACAACGGTTGTTGGTGCTCGTTTAGAGACTCTTCGGGATGGCTCCTCTAGGTCTTCATGAAATGGCTTTAGCAAGCTTACATAAAAGACCGGGTGTATCTTCAGTTTCGGAGGGAGTTGGAGTCGATACGAAACTTTGTCGATGTGTTGTATCACTTGAAAGGGCCCTTCATATTTGCGTACTAGGCTTTTGTGCACCTTTCTTAGAGTCTTGAATTATTGTGGCAGTAGTTTTACAAGGACAAGATCACCTTCTTGGAACTCAACGTGCCTCATTTTCTTGTCTGCCCACTTTTTCATTCTCTTTGCTACCTTATGTAGAGCGGCACCAGCAAGTTCAGTTTGTTCGTGCCATGACTTGGCTAACTTGAAGGCTGTGGGGCTTTTCCCATCATAGCAGGTGGCTAGGGAAAGAGGTGTGTTTGGTTGTCGTCCCATGATGATCTCAAAAGGACTCTTGTTGGTTGCCTCGCTTCGCTGCAAGTTGAATGAGAATTGGGCTATGTCAAGGAGCTTTGCCCAATCCCGTTGGCTAGCACTCACATAGTGTCACAAATATAGCTCTAACAGTGCATTGACGCACTTGGTTTGCCCATCAATTTGGGAATGAAAGCTGGTTGAGAAGTCTAGGTTTGATCCTAGCATTTTGAATAACTCTGTCCAAAATCTGCCGGTGAACCGAGGATCTCGATCACTAACTATGCTTATTGGAATGCCCCATAACTTGATGAAGTTGCGGCTGTTTCCTCTGCTGTACAATCGATAGATGTGGGGATGAAGGTGGCATACTTGCTAAACCTGTCCACAATGACTATGATGCTCTTGGACCCTTCAGACTTTGGCAAACACGTGATGAAGTCCATTGAGGCACTCTCCCATGGTCTTTCGGGCACGGGTAATGGTTCTAGCAAGCCTGCTAGTTGTTGTTGCACTACCTTGTCTTGCTGGCAACAAGGCACGTACGTAAATATCCCTCGATGCTATCTTGCAACCCAGGCCAATAATAGGAAGATTTCAAAAGAGCAAGAGTACGTCTCATACCTGGATGGCTTGCCCATAAGGAGTCATGACACTCGTTGATCAACTCTTTCCTCAGATTGTCCCATCTTGGGATGTAGAGGCGGTTGCCTTTGGTGTAGAGTAAGCCGTCAGTCAACCAAAACCTCCAAGTTTTCCCTTCTTCTACCAAGGCAATGATGTTTTGAGCCAATGGCTCATGCTAGAGTCCCTGCCTGATTATGTCAGCCAATGCACTTGTGACTTGACTGATGCTCGCCAACTCTGCCTTGCGGCTTAGTGCATCTGCCACCACATTGGTCTTCCCTAGCTTGTACTCTAGGACATAATCAAACTCAGCAAGAAAGTCCTGCCATTCTGCCTGCTTTGGACTCAACTTCTTTTGAGTCTGAAAGTAGCTTGTTGCGACGTTATCTGTCAAAGTAACAAACTTAGACCCAAGTAAATAGTGTCGCCACACTCTAAGGCAATGGATGATGGTTGTCATCTCCTTCTCTTGCACGGTGTAACGCCGCTCAGTCTCATTGAGCTTTCGACTCTCGTAAGCAATCGGATGCCCATTCTGCATGAGTACTCCCCCGATGGCAAAGTCAAATGTGTCGGTGTGCACTTCATATGGCTAAGTGTGGTCAGACAAGGCAAGCACCGATTCTTTACTGATTGCAGTTTTCAATTCTTCAAAGGCGACTTGACATTCACTTGACCATTCCTACGGCTTGTAAGTAAGTCTGTCAATGGGGTTGCCTTTGTCGAGTAACCCTTGATGAACCGACGATAGTAGTTAACTAATCCCAGGAAGGATCGTAACTCTGACACTTTGGTGGGTGTTTCCCACTCTTGAATGGCCCGCACTTTTTCATCTTCCATCATAAGCTACCTATCCTTGATCTTGTGACCCAAGAACATTACCTCTGGCTTGGCGAAAGAGCATTTCTTCTTCTTGATATACAGCTTGTTGTCCCACAATACTTGGAGCACTTCCCTTAGGTGGTGCATATGCTCTTCCCAAGTTTTGCTATATATTACTATGTCATCTAAGTAGACGACCACAAACCGGTCGAGATAGGGATGGAATATCTTATTTATCAAAGTACAAAAAGTAGCGGGTGCATTTGTTAGACCAAATGGCATAACTAAAAATTCATAAGACCCATACCTTGTAATATAAGTGGTCTTTGGCTCGTCAGCTATGCGCACTTGATAGTAACATGACCGCAAATCCAGCTTTGTAAAGTAGTGGGAATGCCTCAGCTGATCGAAAAGATCGGCAATCAAAGGAATGGGATAGCTATTTTTCACAGAAACCTTGTTGAGTGCTTGGTAGTCAATGCACATGCGCAAGGAACCATCTTTCTTCCTTTGAAACAAGACAGGTGCAACATAGGGAGCTTTGGAGGGCTTGATGAACCCTGCATCCAGTAGTTCCAGGAACTGTCTCCTTAATTCTGCTAGCTCTCGTGGTGCCATACAGTAAGGACCTTTAGTAGGTGGCTTGGCGCCCGGTTCTAGCTCAATCTGATGATCTACCTCTCTTCTACGTGGTAGCTCCCTTGACAGCTCATTTGGTGAGACATCAACAAACTCTTCGAGTACTTGTGCTACCTCTCGGGGCACTGCCTCTAGCAGGATTGGTTCCTCATCATCATACTGCTTAAGGATGGCCAAGTAACTTTCCTCCTTCTTGATACCTTTCTTGAACTGCATGGTTGAGAGCACCGTTGTCTCCAGCTTGGTAGACTGGCTAGTAGGCAGCACACAAGCTTGCTCCTTGCCCATGATACATATGGTGTTGGTTGAACGCAAGGGAAATGCCTTGACTTGTTCCATAAACTCCAAGCCGAGGACAACTTGGTAGTCATCTATCGGTGTAACCGAGAAATCTATATAGCTGGACCAAGTTCCTATTGCAGTCTTAACATGTCGAGCTACTCCATGTATTGGTTGAGCTACTAAGTTGAATGCCTTGATGGTGCCTCCACCTTCTGAAGCCTTGAGGCCTAGCCAACCTGTTTCACTTACTGAAACAAAGTTGTGTGAAGCTCCCGTATCTACCATGGCTTTTCTCGCCTTCCCATTGGTGGCAATATCAACATAGAGCAACCCTTTGGCTTTGGTTTTTGGTGCGGACTGGATCCTGTTGAGAAGTTGCGTTGATCCTATATGTGCCCCATCGGTACTGCTTTTGGCTTGCTTGCCTTCTTGATGCTTGGCTATGAGGGAAGTGAGAGCTTTCTTCTCCGGACAGTCTTTCACCCAATGAGCCCATTGCAAATGAAGCAATTGTTGCAGGGTTTGTTGGAGCCCTTGTCCCAACGTTTGCCCTTGTCCTTGCCCTTGGATAAGGAGTTGTCTTGGCGGGTGTCTCGATAATTCTTTTTAGATTGCCCCTTGTCTCCTGCACCTTTAACAAAGTTGCCCTTCTTATCTTTAGACTTACCGGTGTGTTCTTTTTGGCTGCCATAATCAATCAAACTTTTAGCAACTACTACGGCTGTGGTAAGGTCTTGCACTCCCCGACGCCTTAGCTCCGTTTTCACCCATGACTGCAGCCCATCCATAAAGTTGAAGAGCAAATCTTTGTCGGACATCCCAGGGATCTCCAGTATCAAGTCGGTGAAGTCCTTGATGTAATCACGGATTGTCCCTATTTGCTTGATCCTTCGCAAGCGAGCTCTTGCCTCATCCTCGGCATTTTCCAGGTAAAACTGCCGACTAAGCTCTTTCTTAAAATCATCAAAGGTAGAGATAGTGCAAATACCTTTTTCAATGTCTCTTTCTTTTCTCCTCCACCATAGCCTTGCGGTGTCCGTAAGATAGAGGACTACAGTTTCAATCCTTGAGCTTTCCTCCGTGACACCTATGGCCCCAAAGTACTTGTCTAGTCCCCACAAGAAATTGTCAACTTCTTATGCCTTACGTGAGCCACCAAAGCTTTTAGGCCTTGGTATGTCAATCCTTTGGCTTTCAACGATGTTGTTGCCAGTCCTTGCAACCATGGCGCGCTTGCATCGCGCTAAATCAGCTTGCACCTCGTCTAAGCAAACAAGGCTGCTGTTGACTTCAGTTTGGAACACATGACAGGTTTTGGCAAGCTCCCTTTCGAACTCCTCACGGATTTTCCCCATTTCGGCCCTTAACGACTTCTCCATTTGAAGCAACATGGCTTTCGCAACAGTGTGAGTTTCGGACACCTTCGTCTCTAGATCATCCACCTGATGATCTAGCTCATCCGACTGCACGCTCACCATTTCTTCTATACGAGATAGGCGTGAGTCAAAACTGGAAATAAAGTCTTTGGACTTACCTCTCTGCCTTGAGGGGTTGAGGTTGGGGTCGACTCTCTTCGAGCGACCACGTTCTTGGGAAGCCTCCATCTTAGCCGTCTTGGATCGCTTTGTTGAAGCGACAACGTCTTTTGCCATTGAATAAAAACTGAGGTTATGCTAACCGAGGCTTTGATACTACTTGTCACGCACTTAACTTATTTGCTAAGTCCGTGCGGCCTTAACTCTTCAGGAATGTGTTAAGCAGCCTAACACTCACACAAACTCAAAGACTAACAGTATGCAAATGAGAAGGATAAGTGGAGAGAAAATATAAACTATGTATTGAAGGATTACAACTTATGAACTTTACAAAGGGGGGGGTGGCCTATTTATAGGCTAAACCTCCTCAAAGAATATGACTAGATACATTGTATACTTAATCCTTAAGTAAACACTAGGTGGCAACTTTGGGAAAGGATAATGCTTATCCTTTAAGTTCCTTTGCCACCAAGTTTACTTAGCTACGAAGTATACTTAGCCACTAAGCAATGTGCAGCACACTTGAGTCACCAAGCAAGCTGGTCGTGACAACTGGCTCCAAACCCCCTCCCTCAACCAACCCCCCCCCCCCCCCCCCCCCCCCCCCCCCCCCCCAAAAAAACACAAAAAAAAAAAATCTCTTTCGCACAATTTTCTCAATATTTTTTGCTCTAGTTTCTAAATTAAGCAAAGATTTGGCATGTATTGTTTGTTTCTTACCATGATGTTGGGAAATATGGTGAAAATTGTTGATTAATTAATTAAATTATTGAGACAAAATAAGAAAATAAGTAATGTCGATACCAAAAGTTTTAACATGCTACATTTTAGAAGAAATAAAAGTTAATGTGCATAATTTACTCTATTAAGTGGAGAATATTATAAGCAGCTCAACGTTGCTAATGATATTGAAAATATTAAGGTCGATATGATAAATTTTCAAGTTCACCATCAGAAAGTAAGATATGCGGATGCCAAGCTCAACGTTGGAACATGACGCCGGTGTATGCAAACAATACACCAACAGTAAAATGGCGTTATCATAAAATTAATACATTGACTCTGCCTTAGTGTATTGATAATCCTCCAGCGCAAGCAAAATGCAAGTGTGCGTAGCTTCATATTATGGTACATGATTTAATCAGCTATATTATTTATATTCTAATTGTGTTAACATGTTTCTGTTAATATTATTGTTTTTAGTTAATTTCCAAGAACAGGTTGAAAACTGGTTCACTGTTGGATTTCAAAAAATTGAAAACACATCATACCATGAGAGGATTTATGATGAATAGGTAATTAATAAATAGCATGCTTTATGAGCTTTAATTTCTTCCTTTTTTCTTGTTTTTCTTTAATACATTTCATTGTTGCTTATAGGTTTTTCAAAATGAAAAAATGTGCATCCAGCGAGTTTTCAATCAGGATTCTAGGTGGTGATGGCAGCCAATGAATTCATTCAGCTCGGTTGACACCTTGAGTGAAGCAAGAATCACCATTGTAAAGATCAGTACATTTGTGACTGTGGTTTAGGGCTTAAAGGTCTTATAATTAGCAAATTTTGTATGTAAGCGTGTGTGTATATGTTAGATTTCTAGGGTTTACTTAACCCTAAATTAGCAGTGAATCATTTATCAACTCAGCAATCAGAGATATAACAAATGAAGATAAAGAATCAATCAAGCATAATTAAGATACAGAAATTATAGTGGTTCGGCTTTGCAGCCTACATCCACTCTCCGAGGCTAACAATAGGGCATTCCATTATCAATCAACATAGTACAGAGAAAAGATCAGATCAGAACATGAAAGATTACAATAAGGAAAGAACACACCCAAATCCAAAAACCCTAGGTTTTCTTCAATCTGAAATCTGCATCTTCCTTCAGCATTAGCATGTGTTAAATACACATGCTCCCTTCCTAGATCGTCATCCACTTGTCTTTGATTCCTCCATAACCGTAAGATGAAATCGATTCTGGAACTTTCTGTTAGTAAACGATCCGGTTGCGCAGCGGAAAACAAAAATTTATACAACCATAGATCGTTCCTTGAAGCTTAAAATCAAGGCACAAATTTTACAGTTTATGTATAATATCAAGAATCTGCAGAAAAAGTAAATCTAAAGTTTAGATTCATACCCACATTAAAGGCTCCACCAATATTGTCTCTGAATGTGTTTGCTACCGATCCAAGTGTAGGATCGAATCATAGAAGTCCACACGAAGACAATCACAAGGAACCAATGAGGGATTTGCTAGATCCTCCTTAGCCTTAAGAAATCAAGAAGAAAACAATGATTCTAGCTCAAACCAAAGTTGGGGTGGGAGAGAGAATGGATTGTTGTGTGTTTTTCTTTTCTTTAATCAAAAGGCAAAAATGAATCATCAACAAATCACACAAACACCTTTCCTTTTATAGGCAAACTTAGTTGCCCTATTCCCACATGGAATGGGCTTGGGCTCCAACCCAAACACCCCATGTTGCCAAACACTCCTAATTAGATATTTTAATTTAATTCATCATTATCTCAATTAAAATCAATTAGTATTTAATTAACATTCAACAATAATGATGATTTAATTAAATATGTGCAAACACATATTTAATCGTAATTTCACTTATTTAATTTTCTAACAAATTAAATAAAGGTTACGACCTCAGCAAATTTAATTGCACTGTGAAATTACCAAAATACCCTTTCGCCTAAAAAGGTGAAAACGTCCTTCTTTCTTCTTGGCTCTTAAATTATCTTCTAGGCTCTTAAATTATCTTCTATGTGTGTGACCCATAGGCTCCTCATTATATCGGCAGTGTATAGTATCGCGATTAACACCAATTAATCATCTCACTAATACACAAACCAAGATTGGCCCCTAGCAAGGCATCATGGCCACCCGATAGATTCAGATTTAGCAAAGTAGCTACCTGTCAACGATATGGTTACCGTACAATTCGATCCTTTCATCATACGTTATCTCGACAAGACGAAGGCATAGAAATAGTGTCAACCTTCGGTTACTCTCGATATTATATATTCAGTTTCTAGACCAATGACCCGTATTATAATCTGGATAGAGCAACAACTCAATCCCACTGTGGCCAGAGTTTTAGTGTCATTAAAATATACTAAATTACGCCGTGAGATAACTTCTCCCGTACCCGGGAGTGATGAATCCTCTATCTATCCACCATAGTCTTGATACACTCCTTGATGCAGCCAATCACCACCGTATTGACAGCTCAGAATAGAACTACATTAGGCTAGTGTCAAATTGCACCAATCGGTGCACAAGGTGCTCCGGTGATCTCAAGTCTAAGGATCACATGCACCACCATTCGTTAGAGGATTTGTTCCATAGACACTAGGGTTAACATCCATATGGAATCCTCTGGCGGGTCAGTCCAGTGAACTTGCTGCAGTGTATCCGCCTACAGCAAGCACCCATGTGTTGCACCAGGTTGTCACCAAACAACCTTGACAAGTGAGATCAGTCACTGCCTTTTGACAGGGTCGTTCAACACTATGATAGCCTTACCGTATTATCTGTTCCCTTACTTTAGAATAATACTAGGGCTACGGACGTTTCTAGAATGGCCACCATATGTGCTCATAGGGTTCTCACTATCAAGATTTGAAACACTTGATACCCTTGTCACGGTTCTACAATTCTAAGGACATATATCAATACATATTGCAATAATAATGATTTACGCGATATAGAACAAAATGCCTTTTATTGATTAATGAACATTATTACAAAGAGCCAATTCTACAATAGTTGATTGGCTCTAGGGTATCTACTCTAACAATCTCCCACTTGGACTATAGCCAATCATTCATGTATTTAATACCAAGTGATCTCAAGTGCCTTTCATGCTTCTGCTATGACAGAGGCTTTGTTAGTGGATCTGCGAGATTGTCATCAGTATGCACTTTTCTAATCTGCACGTCTTTCCTCTAAACTATCACTCTAATGAGATGGAAACGTCTGAGTATGTGTCTGGATTTCTAATGAGACCGTGGGTCCCTGGCTTGAGCAATTGCTCCATTGTTGTCACAATAGATGTCTATAGGATCAACAATCGTAGGAACCACACCAAGTTCAGTAACGAACTTCTTAATCCATACTGCCTCATTGGCTGCATCTGACAATCAATATACTCAGCCTCCATTGTAGAGTCCGCTACAGTGCTTTCCTTGGAGCTCATCCAGCTCACTGCACCGCCATTGAGACAAAACATGAACCCTGATTGTGATCGATAATCATCTTTGTCTGTTTGGAAACTAACATCATTGTATTCTCTTACAGTGAGCTCATTTTCTCCTCTATAAACCAAAAACATATCCTTAGTCCTCTTCAGGTACTTAAGAATATTCTTGACAGCCATCCAGTGACGCTCACCTAGATCCGATTGATATCTACTACAAGTGCTCAAAGCACATGAAACATCAATCCGAGTACATAGCATGGCATAAATGATGGATCCAATTGTTGATGCATATGGGATCCTCTTCATCTTATCTCTCATCTTGTGTTCTAGGATACAATTCCTTAGAGAGATAAACACCATGTGAAATCGGAAGAAATCCCTTCTTGGATTCCTCCATACTGAATCGTTTCAGTACTTTGTCAATATATGCACTCTGACTTAGGCCAAGCAACATACGCAATCTACCACGATAGATCTTTATACCAAGGATGTAGGCTGCTTCCCCTAAGTCCTTCATGGAGAAGCACTTGGATAACTAAGTCTTTACCGACTGCAAGTTCGGTATATCATTCCCAATCAGAAGTATATCATCGACATACAACACTAGGAATACTACTGCGATCCCACTCACTTTCTTGTAAACACAAGGCTCATCTTCGTTCTTAATAAAACCGAATTCTTTTATGGCTTCATCAAAACGAATGTTTCAACTCCTTGAAGCTTGCTTNTCCAATGCATTTTAACCTCCCACTGGTAGAAGTGTACCCTTCGCTTTGGCGAACAAGGTTTCGAGGAACAGTGGTTTGATTAAAACCATGGTGATGGAAGGCTTACGTGACTTAATATACTTTAGTTGAGGGTTTGTTATTTAATGTCTCATCAGATTATTATCTTTGTTAGAATGACATTGTTTGGCATGTTATTCAACATTCAACCTTAGCATGCATTCTAAACACAATATTAAAACGTGTTGGTACATGCCCCAACTAAAACCGATCTCCTCGAGCCTAGAGGAATCGATGGGTCACTTAGGGGTCTTGTAATAAACATCTTGAGTCTTCAAGTATGGTTGCCTCGTCCTTTGCTTCGACTCCAAGTACATTACAAAAACATCATTCTAAATTTACAATAAAATTAATATTAAACTAATTTTACATCAACAAATTTAGAAACCTTTATTTACATTCGAGGGGAATGAGATGAGAAAAGAATGTACATCAAGAATAGGAGATAAGCCAGGACACGCAGGCCCTATTTAAAAAAAATATTACAACCATACATACCCAAAATAATTTAAAACATTCACCCTTAGGTCTAAGGCTCATGTACCGGGCACCATGCAATATACAAACAAGTACAAAGTATACATTTCAAAAACAATCAGTTTTTGAATTGTGTGGGTTATATATTAATTACCCTCTTAAATGTGCAGAATGTACATTGGCTTTACAGGTTATTAAAAACTGCAGTTTGATCCCTTCATAAAAATACATAATTGAAAAAGCTACAGACTTCGTCGAGGCAAAGGATTTATCTTTGCCGCGGCGAGGAAGCTACAGACTTCGCTGCAGCGAAGGTTTTATCTTCGCCGCGGCAAGGTTTTACTGTATTTACTTTGTCACCACAGACTTCGCCGCGACGAGAATTTCCAAAGGCACTTCGCCGTGGCGAGACCTGGAAATCCCCAATTCGTGCAGTTCGCGTTTTTGCAGTTTTTCGTGTACAAACACGAATCCAAATCAAATCAAATCAAACGCACACACGTTCAACCAGGATATTAACCAACCAATATCACATTCATCAACACATTATTAAACCAATTTAACAATTGATTCATTCATTCAAAAGTGGATTTACAGATTTTTCAGATTTAACAAAATTCGAGTTTTCATGGCAAATTCATCAAGGCAACATGTTATCAACAAACACATGTAATCAACCATTCATAAAAAACTGTAAAATCTAGTACCCTAATGCTCTGATACCACTGTTAGTAAACGATCCAGTTGCGTAGCGGAAAACAAAAATTTATACAACCATAGATCGTTCCTTAAAGCTTAAAATCAAGGCACAAATTTTACAGTTTATGTATAATATCAAGAATCTGCAGAAAAAGTAAATCTAAAGTTTAGATTCATACCCACATTAAAGGCTCTACCAATATTATCTCTGAATGTGTTTGCTACCGATCCAAGTGTAGGATCGAATCATAGAAGTCCACACGAAGACAATCACAAGGAACCAAGAAGGGATTTGCTAGATCCTCCTTGGCCTTAAGAAATCAAGAAGAAAATAATGATTCTAGCTCAAACCAAAGTTGGGGTGGGAGAGAGAATGGGTTGTTGTGTGTTTTTCTTTTCTTTAATCAAAAGGCAAAAATGAATCATTAACAAATCACACAAACACCTTTCCTTTTATAGGCAAACTTAGTTGCCCTATTCCCACATGGAATGGGCTTGGGCTCCAACCCAAACACCCCATGTTGCCAAACACTCCCAATTAGATATTTTAATTTAATTCATCATTATCTCAATTAAAATCAATTAATATTTAATTAACATTCAACAATAATGATGATTTAATTAAATATGTGCGAACACACATTTAACCGTAATTTCACTTATTTAATTTTTTAACAAATTAAATAATAGGCTACGACCTCAGCAAATTTAATTGCACTGTGAAATTACCAAAATACCCTTTCGCCTAAAAAGACGAAAACGCCCTTCTTTCTTCTTGGCTCTTAAATTATCTTCTATGTGTGTGACCCATAGGCTCCTCATCATACCGGTAGTGTATAGTATCGCGATTAACACCAATTAATCGTCTCACTAATACACAGACCAAGATTGGCCCCTAGCAAGGCATCATGGCCACCCGATAGATTCGGATTCAACAAAGTAGCTACCTGTCAACGATATGGTTACCGTACAATTTGATCCTTTCATCATACGTTATATCGACGAGACAAAGGCATAGAAATAGTGTCAACCTTCGGTTACTCTCGATATTATATATTCAGTTTCTGGACCAATGACCCGTATTATAATCTGGATAAAGCAACAACTCAATCCCACCGTGGCCAGAGTTTTACTGTCATTAAAATATACTGAATTGCGCCGTGAGATAACTTCTCCCGTACCTGGGAGTGATGAATCCTCTGTCTATCCACCATAGTCTTGATACACTCATTGATGTAGCCAATCACCACCGTATTGACATTTCTGAATAGAACTGAGTTAGACTAGTGTCAAATTGCACCAATCGGTGCACAAGGCGTTCCGGTGATCTCAAGTCTAAGGATCACATGCACCACCATTCGTTAGAGGATTTGTTCCAGAGACACTGGGGTTACCATCCATATGGAATCCTCTGGCGGGTCAGTCCAGTGAACTTACTGCGGTGTATCCGCCTACAGCAAACACCCATGTGTTGCACCAGGTTGTCACCAAACAACCTTGACAAGTGAGATTAGTCACTGCCTTTTGACAGGGTCGTTCAACACTATGATAGCCTTACCGTATTATCTGTTCCCTTACTTTAGAATAATACTAGGGCTACGGACGTTTCTAGAATGGCCACCATATGTGCTCATAGGGTTCTCACTATCAAGATTTGAAACACTTGATACCCTTGTCACGGTTCTACCATTCTAAGGACATATATCAATACATATTGCAATAATAATGATTTACGCGATATAGAACAAAATGCCTTTTATTGATTAATGAACATTATTATAAAGAGTCAATTCTACAATAATTGATTGGCTCTAGGGCATCTACTCTACCACTTTCTTAGGGATAAGAGCTTTCCAACCAAAATAGAAAGGAGAGAGATGAAGTCTGCGTAAAATTGTGATAGTCTGACAAATAACTCATTAGGCTTGGCCAAAACGACATCGCAGCATGTGTTTGACTTTTAACAAAGAAAGTTGACTTCCACCATGGCAAATGAGAAGCCACATCACCACAATTCTCCACCTTGGCTTCTTGATTTTTCACCCCATGTGGCCTTGGAAATTCATAAGTTCACTCTAGAACTTGAACGAGGCTCATATAGAGCTTGTGTTTTTCAAATGGAACAGGTTTTGTGAACATATCAGCAGGATTATGAGAACCATCAATTTTTTCAATCTCGATTTCTCCTCTTTCGATCATTTCCCTAATGAAATGAAGACGAACATCTATGTGTTTAGTTCTTTCATGGTATACTTGGTTTTTGCAGAGGTGAATTGCACTCTAGCTGTCACTGTTAATCTTCACTATTTGTTGCTCAATACCCAGCGCATTTATCAATCCTTTTGACCAGGTAGCTTCCTTTGTTGCCTCAATTAATGCTACATATTCTGACTCTGTTGAAGACAAGGTAACCATATGTTGCAGCTTGGATTTGCAACTGACAATATTTCCCCACAGAGTGAAAACAAATCCAGATGTAGACTTCCTTCTGTCTATATCTCCAGCATAATCTACTTCACAAAAACCCTCATCACAATCATCATAACTCTGTTTTTTCTTAAAAACAATGCATGCTGATCTGGTTCCCTGTAAATATCTCATAATCCATTTAAGAGCTGTCTAGTGAGTCTTTCCTGGATTGCTCATAAATCTGCTTACCAAACTTACAGCGAAGCCTAAGTTTGGTCTTGAACACACCATCAAGTACATTAAGCTTCCTAATGCACTCGCATAAGGAATTTCTGCCATCTCCAGCTTCTCTTTTTCAGTCTGTGGACTCTGCTTATGTGAAAGTTTCAAGTGAGCACCGAGAGGAGTCTGAACAGATTTAGCATTTTGCATATTGAATTTCTTTAGGATTTTCTTAGTATAGTCCTACTGTACTAACTTCAGACTTCCAGAAGTTCTATTTATGATAATAGAAACACCAAGAATTTTCTGAGCCTGACCCAGCTCTTTCATTTCAAACTTGGTGTTCAGTAACCTTTTCAATCGACATAGCTCAGATTTATCATGGCATGCCACAAGCATATCATCCACATACAATAATAAAAAATATGAGTCAGTTTAGAGATTCTTTTAAAATAAAAACAGTTGTCAAAATTACATCTGTTAAACCCCATTTCTATCATAAAAGAATCAAATTTCTTATACCACTGTCATGGTGACTGTTTCAAACCATAGAATAATTTTTTTAATAAACAAACTTTACCTGTAGCACTGTTGTATCCTTCAGGTTGCTCCATTAAGGTGTTTTCTTCCAAATCCCCATGCAAGAAAGATGTCTTCACATCGAGTTATTCTAATTCCAAGTTTAATTGAACTACAAGAGAGATCAGTACCCTGATGGATGTATGTTTGACCACTGGAGAAAAGATTTCATTATAGTCAACCCCCTCTACTTGTGTGAACCCCTTTACAACTAACCTAGCCTTGTACCTAGGTGCATCCTGAGCTGTTAAACCTGATTTTCTTTTGAAAATCCATTTGCATTTTACCACTCTACAATCTTCTGGTTTATCAACCAAGATCCATGTATTATTCTTCATTAGAGAATCAAATTCTTCTTCAATGGCTTTCTTCCATTCCAACTTTTCAGATCCTGAAACTTCTTCTTGGAATGTCTTAGGTTCATCATTCATCTCTCCCTCCACCTGAAGTGCATATGCAACTAGGTCTGCATATCCTAGTCTGTTGAGAGGTCTGATTGTTCTTCTAATTATATCTCTTGATAATTGATAGTCTGTCAAGTTTGATGTATCTACACCTGGAGTATTCTGACCTACTTCATGATCAACAATTGGTTCATCCTCATGAGTATTTAATTCCTTAACTCCACCTTGATTCAAACTTGAACTGAAACTGGAGTCCTTCACTTCTAGTTCTAAGTGTCCTACTCCTGGATGGAAATTCTTAGATTCATCAAGTCCTCATCTGGATATCCTAAGAAAATGCATTTAATGGCTCTAGGTTTTAATTTTTCATCCTTTATATGAACATAAGCTAGGCACTCAAACACTCTAAGGTTTTTCAGGTTTACAAGGTGACCAGTCCATCTTTCAAGTGGGACCCTAAATCCTATAGCTGAAGAAGGTGTTCTATTTATCAAGTAGACCATAGTGTGGGCTGCTTCTACCCATAATTTAACTGGAAGTTTAAAGCATGACAGAATGCTTCTTACCTTTTCTAGAATAGTCTTATTCATCCTTTCACAAAGACCATTTTGTTGTGGAATGTCTCTCACTATCTTATGTCTAACCATCCCATTGACTCTACAGTAGTTATTGAACTCCTCATTAACGAATTCCAAACCATTATCAGTTCTCAACTTCTTCAGTTTCTTTCCACTTTGATTTTCGACCATGGTTTTCCATTCCCTAAATCTAAGAAAAGCTTTATCCTTGGTTTTAAGGAAATAAATCCAAACGTACCTAGAGTAGTCATCTACAAGACTCATAAAGTATCTACATCCTCCAAGTGAATAATGCCTAGATGGTCCCCATATATCAGAATGCACATACTCAAGTGGTGAGCTTGAGTAGTGTTGTCCAGTCCCAAATTTTACTCTGCTCATTTTTCTAAATACATAGTGTTCACATAAAGTCAGGTTCCCTGTTTTATCCCCACACAGTAGATTTTGTTTACTAAGTTCTCCTAAACCTTTTTCACTGACATGGGCAAGTCTTTGGTGCCACAAGGTAGTTTTATCTAGCTCCTCAGTGGACCCAATATTAGGCACTCCACTATCAGTCCTACAATTCAACACATACAAACCATTCCTTTTTTCAGCCTTTATAACAACCAAAGACCCTTTCAAAACACTAAGACTCCCATTAGCAGCCTTATAACCTAGACCTATAGAGTCTAAAGTTCCAAGAGAGATTAGATTTCTCTTGAGGTCAGGGATATACCTAACATCAGTAAGGGTCTTAGTTAATCCACTATGGAGATTCAGCTTAACAGATCCTATTCCCTTAATATGACAGACAAAATTAGTTCTCACCATCTAAGGGTTGAAACGAGCTAAACCACTTTGTATTAGGTGTCATATGATAGGTACAACCAGTGTCTAAAATCCACTCATCACTAGTCTTGCCTTCTGAAATAACTAGGACCTCTGAAGTCTCATAACCCTCTGATACTACCCATGTACTACCTCCATCATCCTCTTTCTCATATTTCTTTTTCTTTCTCTCAGGACAGCCTCCCCTAAGGTGGCCCTCCTTATGGCAGAAGAAACACTTCCATTTCCCAGTTTTAGATTTGGACCTATGTCTATTCTACCCTCCCTTTTTCCAATTCTTCTTCTCAGATCTTCCCCTGACTATAAGACCCTCACCATCACTCACATTTCTTTCCCTAATCCTATTTTTAGTGTCCTTAGCTGAGATAGCTTCTACTACTTCTTCTAACTTTAGAGTCTGCCTACCATATTTCAAAGTCTCTATAAAGTTCGAGTAGGTTTTAGGTAAATAGTTCAACAGGATCACAGCTTGATCCTATCACCAATTTCAATTGAAATATTCACTAAATCTTGTATAATCTTAAGAAAATCATTCTTATTATCTTTTAGTGATTTTTGTTCATCCATCTTAAACCCAAATAAGCTTTGTTTTGGAAATAATCAATTAGGAACAGTCTTTGACTGATAAAGTGAGTCTAACATGTTCCATATCTGTGCAACAGTTTTTTCTTTCTTGACTTCTCGAAGCACTTTGTCACCCAAGCCGAGGATCACTGAGCTTTTGGCCTTGTTCAGCATGTCTTGCTTTTCTGTGGTGGTTAATGTATCAGGTAACTCTTCTTCTTCCTTCAAAGCTAAAGCCAAGCCCTCTTTAACCAATACTGCCTCTATCTTCATTTTCCATAATCCAAAATCGTTTTCACCTGTAAACTTTTCAAGCTCAAACTTAGTCGACATGTTTTTTCTCACAGATCCAAAAAACATACAGCAATAGAAAAGTAATCAGTTTTAAGAAAACCTAAAAACTGTATTTAGGCACGATTAAACCAATGAAACCCTAACTAGACCTTCAATTAGGCTCTGATACCAATTTGTTAGATTTCTAGGGTTTACTTAATCCTAAATTAGTAGTGAATCATTTATCAACTCAACAATCAAAGATATAACAAATGAAGATAAAGAATCAATCAAGACACAGAAATTATAGTGGTTCGGCTTTGCAGCCTACATCCACTCTCCAAGGCTCACAATAGGGCATTCCATTATCAATCAATATAGTACAGAGAAAAGATTAGATCAGAACATGAAAGATTACAATAAGGAAAGAACACACCCAAATCTGAAAACCCTAGGTTTTCTTCAATCTGAAATATGCATCTTCCTTCAGCATCAGCATGTGTTAAATACACATGCTCCCTTCCTAGATCGTCATCCACCTGTCTTTGATTCCTCCATACTCGTAAGATGAAATCGATTCTAGAACTTTCTTAGGGTTAAGAGCTGTCGAACCAAAACAAAAAGGAGAGAGATGAAGTATGCATAAAAGTGTGATAGTCTAACAAATAACTCATTAGGTTTGGCCAAGACGACGTCGCAGCATGTGTTTGACTTTTAACAAAGAAAGCTGACTTCCTCTATGCCAAATGAGAAGCCACATCACCACAGTATATACAGTAAAACCTCTCTATAGTGATACTCTATATAGGAATAAACTCTGCATAGTCATAAAAAATTTTAGTCCCAATTTGGGATAATTATAAATAAGAATAAACTCTACATTATAATAAGTTATAATTTTTCTAATTCCCGCCTTAAGGAAAGTTGTCTCTATATAGTAATAATTATCTGTACATTTCAAAAAAAAAAAAAAAATATGTTATGTAAAATTAAAGGTTTAAAATGAAATAAAATATTTATTTAAAATTGTTTAGGACAATGATTTATGTTTTAGAGTTGTTATCACATCTTTTACCTTACGAGTACATAATAGCTCGTTAGCATGGATACCTTCTTGTTGAAGCCAAAATATTTTTAGTTTCTCAAGCATGTTTAGAGCTTCATGGCACTAGACTTTTGTATTTCGTACTATTATCCTTAGGATTTTTTCCTTTCTCTTCTTGTCTAATTGCAACAATGATTTCTCATTTGGTTAAAGTATATACGATTTGTTGCTCATTTGGATAATCGAAAAAGACATTAATATCCATTCGATTAGTGTAGAGAATTTTTCGAATCTGATCACTCAATTCTATAGTGACTCTTTTATTCTCCTCATCCACTTTATTTGTAACTTACAATTCATTGACATTAGTGGTCCTTATTTTGTAGCGCTTAAAACCATTGACAATTGTTTGTGGCTTCACATCAATTGACCATGCATCAACTGTATTTATAGTTCCATCAATGACTCTTATTTTTGCTGGTTCTAAGAAACAATCTTTTATCCGTTTTAAAAGTAGGCAATTGAAACGTTGTATTAAAATTCTAATATTACTAAAATGTGAATTGAAATCCTAATACTGTACTACTAAAACATGAATTATAAAATAAGAAATCAAAACTATAATTTTTGTAACTACACCTCCATTAAGTTATAACCTCTTTATAGTAATAAAATAGTCCCAACATTATGACTATTGAGAGGTTTTACTGTATATATACGAGAAAACATATAGCTATTTGGCATCATATCCTTAATGTGCCCTTTAGAACAAATTAAGAAAAACTATCACCAAATCCTAGTCTCTTATATTTGAATATAAGCAGAAGATCTTATTGGACTGGCTCATATAGACCTACTGGGATTGAGCTACCAACAATTAAACTTTGTTGAGAAACTACATTGATTAAAAACTCTTTATATGTACATAACAATCATTTATTATATCATTGGGTAAAACCCTAACCCTAACCTAGGTTTAATTCTTCACTTTAAATTCAAAAGCACTTCAATTTAGCCGAACCATGTATATGGTTGTGTTCTTTAATTTCCGCACTTGTGTTTGATGTGTTTAAATTGGAAATGTTTAATCTACTTGGTAATTGTTCTGATGCATTTAAAATGGGTAACCATACTCTAATGTGAGTTAAATCTCCAACTCTCTCCCTTAACAAGTGGTATCAGCGCGTGTCCTGATAAGTTGCTTCAGTTGGTCCTTACCCATTTTAATTGTTTTTATGTGCATCTGAGTGGTCTGGTAGTTAGACGAAATCTGATCTGTGTTGCATTTTTATTTTAGATCTGATATGTGTCTATGTGTACACTTACGTTTGTTGTGTTAGCATCTGTTTGATTGTTTTTCATCATGAGTTTCTTTACTGAAAGAGGATCAGCTCATAAACCACCTTTGTTAGGACCTAACTATTATATATGGAGACCTATGATGCATGTCTTCCTTAAGTCTATAGATGAAAGAGTATGATCCAAGGTTGTGAATGGATGGACAACCCCGATTATTGTTGAAAATGAAGTGTCTAGACCAAAACCTGTTGCTAGTTGGACTGCTGATGAGATAACTCTTGCAAATTATAACTCTAAAGCTCTTCATGCTCTTTTTGGTGCTATTAATGTAAATCAAATGAAAGTCATAGCTAATTGTGAGCTTGCTAAAGATGCTTGGGATAGGCTTCAAGTTAAGAATGAAGGATTTAGTACCATTAAAAGAAATAGGATTAGAAGACTTGTCTCTGATTTTGAAATTTTGAACATGGATGATGATGAGACTATAATTGATTTTTATGGTAGAGTTTGTGATATTCTAATGAGTGTTTTGCTTTAGGAAGAACATATACTAACGTTGAACTTTTTAGGAAAGTGCTTTGCTCTTTACCTCAGAGGTTTATGTCAAAGGTCACCACGATTGAAAAATGCCGAGATGTGGATGCTATGGACATTGATGAACTCATTGGCTCTCTCCAAACCTATGAGCTAAATCTACAACGTTGGGAAAAATAGAAACCAAGCAAAGGTTTGGCTTTCAAGCATGAGGTTGATTTCGATCCTTTTGATGATTGTGATTTATGTTCATTAGATGATACAAATTATGCTTCACTTAAAAAGAATTTTGCAAAGTTTTTAAAGAAAAACATGAAAAAGCCTCATAATAGTGGTTATAGCCGAAAACCTTTGTGAAAAAGTCTTATGACCATCAAACCTCTAATAGCTTTACAAAGAAATTTTTAAAAGATAAAGAAAGAAAAATAAAGGTATCAAGTGTTTTGAATGTAAAGGCTTTGGGCACATACAATCTGAGTGTGCTAAGACACTGAAAAAGAGGAAAGGTAAAGTCATGGCTGCCATTTTGAGTGAGAGTGAGCATGATGAGACTAATGATGATGAGTTGGGTGATGATGAAAATATCCTTGCCTTCACTGTAAATCAAGAAGACGGTAAGAGTGAGGTATCGAATGACACCGTTAATATTTATGCTGAGCAACAAGAGGCATATGATAAAATTCATGACCAATGGCTAAAGGCTATGAAAAAGTTGCAATCTCTTGGTATTGAGAATGCTACTTTGTTGAAACAAAAGAAAGCTTTGTCCAAAAGTATTGTTCTTCTTACTACTGAACTAACTGAGGCTAAGGCCATCATTGATATGTTGAATGCAGGTTCTCTCAAGCTTGATGAAGTCCTCAGTCAAGGGAAATCCTTTGGAGATCGATATGGCTTAGGTTTCAGTCTTGGTGCTAGCACATCGAAAGCTAGTGCAAGCACATTTGTGAAGGCCACCAAAACTCTTGCTGAAGGTACTGTTATGAGACAAGCTATGAAGGTATCAAAATTCATTCCTATTTGTCATTTTTGTAATAGGAAAGGTCACATCAAACCCAAATGCTTCAGGTTCATTGCTTATTTGAAGAAAGTTCTTAAAAACCATAGTTTTGTTGCTAATGTAAATCATAATGCTAACAATGGTTTTTCTTCCAAAAGAGTTTGGAAACCTAAGGCTGATGTGAACTGTCTTGTGTCTTATATTTTTTCTTGCATTTCAAAATGATCTTTGTTATCTAGATAGTGGTTGTTCAAGGCATATGATAGGTAATAAATCTTTTTTGACTGAACTTGAATCGGTTGATAGTGGACATGTCCCTTATGGGGATGGAAAAGAAAGGTAAAATTCTTGGAAAAATGTCAATTGTGCTACCTGATTTTCCTATTTTGAAAAATGTCTTACTTGTTGATGGTTTGAAAGCTAATTTGATTAGTATTAGTCAAACTTTGTGACAAAGATTTTGTGATTCAATTCTCAAAGGACAAGTGTTAAATTTTGAATGGTAAAGGTGTTTCTCTACTTGAGGGAAAAAGGTCAAATGACAATTGTTACTTGCTTTCTAACCGTGTGTCATGTTTTAGTTCAAAACCAGATTCTACAAACTTGTGGCATGAGAAACTTGGTCGCATGAACTTCAAGGACTTGGTGAGACTCTCAAAAAAGGAAGTGGTTAAAGGACTACCAAACCTTGAACTTCCAAAAGGTAATGTGTGTGGTCCATGTCAACACGATAAACAAACCAGGATATCTCATAAAGCTTTATCTAATCTCAATACCTCATATGTTTTGGAATTGCTCCATATGGATCTAATAGGTCCTATGCAAACTGAGAGTTTGTGAGGTAAGAGGTATGTGTTTGTTTGTGTTGATGATTTTTCAAGGTATACTTGGGTTGATTTTTTGCGTGAGAAATCCGATTCATTCAATGCATTTCAGAAATTGGCCAAAAGGTTGCTTGTTGAGAAGAGTTTTAAAGCTACAAAAATAGTGAGGATAAGGAATGATCATGGAAAGGAATTTGAGAATGCTTATTTTGCTAACTTTTGTGAATTGCAGGGCATATTCCATGAATTTTTAACACCAAAAACACCTCAACAAAATATTGTTGTGGAAAGGAAAAAAAAGAGTGCTTCAAGAGATGCCTAGGGTGATGCTTAGTGCCAAAAAGCTTCCTACAAGACTTTGGGCAAAAGCCATTAACATAGTGTGTCATTTTTCCAACAAAGTTTACCTTAGAAAAGGTATTGTTCAAACTCTATGAATTGTGGAAAGGTAAGAAACTTGCTCTTCTTTATTTTCATGTGTTTGGATGTAAATTCTACATTTTGAATGATAGAGAGAACTTAGGTAAGTTTGACTCTAGGAGTGATGAAGGAGTTTTCATTGGTTATTCATCTAATAGTCATGCATTCAGGATCTACAACATGCGTTCTGAAAAAGTCTTAGAATCCATTAATATTGTGTTTAGTGATGCTAAAGATTTTTCAGAATATTCTCAAGAATGTGAAATTCAAGACATCTGTTCCTCAAGTTCCCACAAAAGATATTTTAACCAACCTACTTCCGGTGCTATAGCAATTGGATCTGCTCCATGCAAAGAATTATATGTTGATTCATCATTGCAAAATGAAGGAATAGAGTTGGTTGTCGATCTTTCTGATGAAAGCATTCAAAGGAAACCAAAGAAGAAAAGATCCATCAACATGTGTTCAAAAAGCTCATCCACCTTTAACCATGATTGGAGATCCAAATGAGGTAATGTTTACAAGAAGGAAAAGACAAAATGAAATTAACCATTTGTTGTTATGTGTCTCTTGCAGAGCCGAAGAATGTCAAACAAGCTTTGGAAGATGAAAATTGGATTGAAGCCATACAAGAAGAACTAAAACAATCGAAAGGAATGATGTGTGGACGCTTGTACCAAGACCAGAGGGAATCAACATAATAGGTACCAAATGGGTTATCAAAAGTAAAACTAGTGAGTTTGGTAATATTGCTAAGAACAAAGCAAGGCTAGTAGCTTAAGGATATATTCAAGTTGAGGGATATACTCAAGATCAAATTGTTCCAAATGAATGTCAAAAGCGCCTTCTTGAATGGAATGCTCACCGAAGAAATGTATGTTGAACAACCAATTGGCTTTCAAGACCCTCACAAACTTGATCATGTATTCAGATTGAAGAAAGCACTTTATAGTTTGAAACAAGCCCCACGGGCTTAGTATGAAAGGTTGACATCTTTTCTTCTTAAGCATAACTATGAACGAGGTATGCCAACAGAACACTTTTTATCAAGGTGTTAACAATGAAATCATGTATGCACAGATTTATGTTGGTGATATTGTGTTCAGTTTTACATCTCATTCACATACACTTGAATTCATTAGCCTGATGAAAAATGAGTTTGAGATGAGTATGGTAGGAGAATTGAATATGTTTCTTGGACTTCAAATTAAACAAATGAATAATTGCATGTTTGTTTCTCAATCAAAGTATGCTAGAAACATGTTGAAAAGATTTTGTCTTGAGAATGCAAAGCATGCTAGAACCCCTATGAGTGCTACCCTTAAGCTGTGCAAAGATGAACATGGCAAAAAGGTAGATAATAATTTGTACCAAAGCATGATTAGAAGTCTTCTTTACTTAACTACAACCCGACCTGATATTTGTTTTAGTGTTGGTATTTGTGCTAGGTTTCAAACTAACCTATCTGATTTGCACTTGAATGCAGTAAAAGAATCATGATATATGTTTCAGGTACGTGTGATTTTGGCCTTTGGTACTCATTTAACTCTAACAGTTGCTTAGGCAGGAAGTTTGGATGATCAAAAAAGTACTTCGGGTGGATGTTTCTATCTTGGAAACAATCTTGTCACATGGTATAGCAAGAAGCAAAATGCAATCTCCTTATCTACTACCGAGGCTAAGTACATTGCCGCAGGGAGTTGTTGCACCCAAATCTTATGGTTAAAGCAAATGTTGAATGATTATGGTGTTGATCAAGATTGTAAGACAATTTTTTGTGATAACACGAGTGCCATTAACATTTCTAAGAATCCAGTCCAGCATTCTAGGACTAAGCACATTGACATAAGACATCATTTCATTAGAGAGTTAGTTGAGGAGAATATCATTGCACTTGCTCATGTGAACACAAAATCCCAATTGGCTTATTTATTTACAAAAGCACTTGACTATGATACTTTTGTTTTCTTGAGAAAGTCCATTGGACTACTTCAACTTAAATAGTTTTTCATTTCTATTAATGAATAAAGCATGAACATGTTACTTTTATTTTTGTTTGTCAAGACTCCTTGATTTGTCCTAACACTCTAATTGTCATTCATTTTCTCTTATCTGTGTGATAACTCTGGTATGTTGTGTCTACTAAGACACTCTCTATAAGTTGACCTTATTGCATCATGAGTTGATTGTCCATTCTTGTCACCATTATGAAAGAGCTACCTTGCCTGAAGTGTGAAAGTTATTTTGAGTAATTTTTTAATTTGTAGAAATCTCTATATTTTGGAAAATCTACCATTAAGAGGACTACATTCTTACAAGTGTGAAAGCTACATTTTGGTTACATTTATGAGAGTTATTTGCCCTTTTGATCAAAATGAAAAGAAAAATCCTTATTTGTTATACTGAAATAGAAAATGCTAAATATAACAGGGCATGACGGAAGGGGGAGCTTCTCTTGCAAAATTTAAAATTGACCAATATGTCATTTTACCCCCTTGAGGACACTATCACACACTAAGACAAGCTCTTGGAAAAATATCTCACTTGTGTGTGATTGAGGAAGTATTGTTTTGATTGCATTATGTTAACAACTTCCTATGAGTTATTGCACCTTTTTAAGATTGAAAATTTGATCTATTAGAACTATTTGCACAAATTGACTGCCTTGTTTTCAAAAATTCATGTGAAGCATTTCATCATTTTTAATTTTATGTTGTTAAAAATTGTTCAATAAAGTCTAGTCTTTTGAAAATTTCTAATATTCTTTTGGGATATTGTGTGCTCACACAATTGCATTTATACACTCATTTAGGATAGAGTTCTATTTTTGGTATGACTCTCTTTAGAGCATCAAAATCACCATCTGCCATAAATGCAAGTCCTAAACCCTTTTGTGTTAGTATTCAAGTTCTAACCCTAATAGCGCCAATTGTTTTCTCTATTCTTCACGATTTTTTTTCTCTAAAAATTCACTGAATTTTTTTTTCTCACATGGATTCAAGGAAGAAAGCAATTGAGAACCCAAAGAGAAAGGCCATGGATGAATCACTCAAGAAAGGATTTCGAGACCTGAAAAAATCCAGCAAGCAAAAGGCAAGGAAAGAGAAAACTCCACCGAAGTCTGATTTAGCGACACTAGAGGAGTCCTACGAGGAAGAAACCAGTCATTCATCCTCACTTGTTTCTTCCCCTGTTTCCGATGACAACCAGGACTCTACGCACTCACAAAAGGAGTCTACCCCTACTTCACCTGAGAAGTCGCCTGAAAAATCCTCTTCAACATTGGACAACACCTCAAATAACACTCTGATAGCCACTCTAAAATCGTGCAAGGAAGGTTCTACAAAAGCTGCACCTTCAAAGCCTCTGACTCAAGCAAAGTTGGCGAAGAAGAAAGGAAAAGCTGTTATAGAGGAATCTTCAACTGTTTTTTGTTGCCATACAAGACTTAGAAACTTTAATGGAATCTGTCCTTTAATATGTGAAGGAAATTCATATTTCTCTCACCTCTCGGATGGAAAAACTAGGGACTGATCTGAAGAAGAAGCAAAAGAAGAAGAAGAAACCTGTTCTAAAATAACTTGTTGATCAGAACGTGGTTCTTCCTGCTACTCCAATTGCTCTTGTTGTCCCTCTTGCTTTTGCAATGCTTGCTGAAGATGCTGCAACTATGATTCCAGAAGAAGAACATGCTGCTTGTGAAATTGAAGACGAATAGGCAGCTCATGAAGATGAAGAAGACACTACTCATGAGGAAGAAGAAAAAGCTGGTGATGAGGAAGACCAAGAAGCTGGTAATGAAGAAGATAAAGCACCTGAAGATGTAGCTGCTCAAGATGATACCTATGTGCGCACTAATGATGCCCCTTCAGTCCAAGATGAAGCTGCTGACACCTCCTCTGCTGCTATTCAAAATGTTCAAGTGGATGACTCTCATGTCACATCACTATCCCTCCAAAGCACAGAACCAAAAGGAAAGTTGGTCACTCTTCCCTACCCTCTCAAAAATCCTCAAGACTTGTGAACAATAAGGGGAGTAAGCATTATAGGGGAATAGTGAGAGTTGTATGTTTGCTCTTGCAAATCTGCAGGTTTGATTGCTTGATTAAACGGGTTTGGACTTGATCTCATTTATGTTTTTTGTTCATAAGTTTGACAAAGAGGGAGAATATGAAATATTCATATTTGTCAAACTTATGAGTTGTGTTTGTGCACAACAGTTATGTGTGTGCATAACAATTATGTGTGCACACTTGTTGCCAATCTTATGATTTGTCTTGCTTCCTTTATTATATGTGTGCACATAAGTTTTGTGTACACACTGATTGCAAGACTTGAGTCTTGGGTTATTTTGTTTAGAGTGTGTGTACACAACAGTTTGTGCTTTCACTCTCGCTTCAGACATTTGCAACCAAGCACAAGTTGCATGTCTGATAAAGTAAAAAAAAATATTGTTTATCTTTGTCTCTCACTTTTTAGGACCTTTTTGCATGTGTCATAACATCCTTAAGTGGTCCTAGGGAATAAAGTTTTTTTCCTGATTTGTTTTGTGGTTCAAATAAAAAAATAAAAAAAAAGGAAAACTTCCCTTATTTGGACAAATATTGGTCAGTCCA
The DNA here is from genome assembly GCF_008641045.1 of Pistacia vera. Taxonomy (NCBI): domain Eukaryota; kingdom Viridiplantae; phylum Streptophyta; class Magnoliopsida; order Sapindales; family Anacardiaceae; genus Pistacia; species Pistacia vera. The sequence continues at coordinate 179,797 of NW_022196359.1, read as the reverse complement.
TTGTTGGTTGACTTGGCACTATATTATTGAGCAAGAAATCCTTCATTATATAATACCCTTTCTTGCGTGTATGAATCTAACCTTTTGACATTTTGGTTCATTGTACTCTGATTTTCTTAGAGTATTTTTCTCTCTTAAGGTTCAAGGTTCATTTCCATATTTTGTGCCAAAACCTCACCATATCAAACATGTTATTGATGGCTCTTGGAACGTGGTTCCATTTGCTAATGTTGATGCATTGCGTTAGTGCTTGAAGCTTGATGGTTTACAAGCAATTCACGAGTGTGTTCCCGGTGGGAAGAAGATCCAAAGGAGTTGCTACAGGTTAAGGATTTAGAGTGTGATGCTAAGTGTAAAGTTGAACAGGGAGTTCTTTTTACTGTAACTTAGACTAGCTTTGAACTATATCTTGTAATGTTTTTTAACTTAGTGGATTGCTTCTATCTGGACAAGGTCCTATGGATATAGGCTAAAAGGGGATTTAGTCAAACCATGTATATGGCTGTGTTCTTTAATTTCCGCACTTGTGTTTGATGTGTTTAAATTGGAAATGTTTAATCTACTTGATAATTGTTCCACTGCACTTAAAATGGGTAACCACACTTTAACATGAGTTAAATCTCCAACCCTCTCCCCAAAAATTTCCTTTCTTAAATTTGATTTCCTCTATTCTTTAAGTTGATTTTATTTTTCTAATTTTACCATAAATTTGATTTTAATTTGTTCTTTTATTTTATTTTATTCTGTTTTTTAATTTGTTGATAATAAAAGGGAAAAAGCAGATGAATTAAACATTTTCTATTTTTTAATTGATATAGAAGGGTAAGACAGATTTTTAATTTTTAATTTAATGTTAAATAAAAAATTGGATCAAACCTTTGTATAGGCAAAAAATCGTCTTGGGCCTTATCAAACCCAAGCGCATAACATCTACAACATGGCTTAGGACCATGGCCCAACCTCGGATAGGCCCATTAGCCCATATTATCTATTAAGGGTCCAGTGTTCTATTTACACCCTAAAGACATCCACTTCCTATTTCACCACTATCCTAATTCTCCCATGAGATCCATTTATATCCTAATTCATCTAAGATCCTGAATTTTATATGAATTAAGACACTTATTATTCCAAAAGACAAGTAAACCAAAGACTTTCCTATTCACTAAACTTCTATCATTATGGACTCAAAGCTCTACTAGGATTCGAAGATCCTATGACTACTATATAAATACAGGTCTGCCCTCTCATAAGGGATTCATGATCCAATATTCAATCTCCACTACTCAAAATCGTCTATTTGCTCCTAAGTTCTTGCTCTCGAGAATTCTACACCTTTGTCATAGTCCTAGCCTCCGACAAGACTTTTGGTAATCCTTCTTTCCCTTAATTATTATTAATTAATCTTTTTCAACCTTGTTGACTTGAGCATCGGAGTGCTTATGGCAAACACCATCCTAGTGTTTCCCATAAGCTTCATATTTGTCTCTTCGTGTGTGTAGATCCAGTGGATTGTCAGTGACCTCAATTTCACGAGATCATACTCTATTTCAGTAACTGTAGATTTTTTGCATCTATCGTTTGGCGCTCACCGTGGGGCCTTGAAAATCATTTGCAAACGACGACTTGCAACATGAGAGGAGGCACAAAACTACCTTCGACTGACATCATTTATTAAAAAGTTTCATCACAATAAGAAAGTTTTTCTTTACATGTTTTATCTATTCGCATGTCATATTATATCTATTCGGTATATCATTATTTGTTCTATGCATATTATGTCTATTCAGCATCTAATATGATACCTTGAAGCATCAAAGCACATCTCTTGTGTTCATAAATTGTTTTGCACATTAGTTGGAATATTGCTCCCCTTTTTGTATATGTTTAATTTCTTTTTGGAAGATACTTCGTGTTCTAAAAACCCTTACATCTCTTGGACATGTTTTAGAGTTTTTAAAAAACCCATTTCAACATCTCAGTGCTTCTCATCACTCATCCAACGCTTCCAGCATAAAATCACATGTGCTCCTCCACATATCCTAGTTTCAAGATATCATCCCACCTGTTTGATCCTTTTCTAACATGATCATCTAATGCTTAAGAAGACAAATGTTGCTTTGGGTTATGGGCCCTTTCTTCTTTACATTTCTCTTCTTTATATTACCTTCCCACAGACAATGCCATATACACACAACACTCAAAACTGTAATAATACTCAGATCAGTTAGCATGGATTCCACCATTCGGTTCACGCCACCAGAGTTTTGTCCATCCAAATTGGTTTCCCATGCAACGATAGAAGCGACCCTCATGCACATTCTCTCCCTCTTTTATTTACACCGACATCACCCTCTTACAACCCCACATCTCTATCTCCATAATACAGCCCAACTTCACCAACCTATAGCCCTACTTTGCCAAGTCACGGTCCTCAGTCTACCAAATACAATCCATCACTAGCTTATCCACCAAGCAGCCTAAGATTGTCACCTGCCAATCCTTACAGTCCTACATCTCCAAATTACAACACAACACCTTCATCATATTCACCTACGTCTCCATCTTATTCTCCTTCAAGCCTGTCATTTAGTCCTAGCAGTCCATATAATAACGGGGTAAGCCCCGACTATAGCCCGAGTTCTCCATAGTACAGTCCAAGTGTCGGATATTCGCCTAGTGCACTAGACTACTCCCCATCATCTACTAGTTAGTACACCCCACAGAAAAATAAGGAAGAATGCTACCGCCCAATCTCTTTCTTCTTCCGTGAAAAATGTCAAAGTTTCCCAAGAAACTTGCCAAGAACAATTCTAAATCTTCTCCAGAAATCACCAAATTCCTTTTGAAAACCTCAGGAACTATTGGAAAGCAAAACATTGTAGAAAAAACGGAGAAAACCCATGAAACACCTTCAGCCTTCTTCAAAAAACAAAGCTACCAAGCATTTGTAAAACTACTCCATGATAGAACTTTGTCTTTTTTCTAGAAGTTCACCCAACTCATAACAAATCCAACCCAAAATTATTCGTTACAAATCCCAAACCTATATTTCAAAGAATTCCAATTTTCGCTCTCTAGAAAATTATCGAGAAACACCACAAAACCACCCCTAAACTTCGACTTTTTTATCCAAAAACACCTCAACTCCTCATAATATTTGGATGTCACTCAAGAATACGAAAAAGTAGAAAACAATAAGAAGAGAGAAGAAGACTTTACCGTGATTCGCTGAGGGAAAAGCTAAAAAACTCCTATGGCCAAAAAATTCTTCGCGAACAAACTGAATGGGGAAGACGAAGGGTCAAAGAAATGAAATACACATTTTCTTTAAATTACTTGACGCCAAAATTATATATATATATATAATAAAATATTTCAAACTTCAAAATCTGCAACACTTTTTACGCATTTAATGCACCTTGATTCAAAAGCGCCACGTCACAAATTTTTGGAAAAGTGAGCATTTAATTCCCACATCCTGCACAATGAACTCATATTTCATAAGTTGTTCTCACATACAAGGGGGGAAGGACCGAATAGAACAACCACTCATTCGGTTCATTTATTTTCATTTGATTCAAACACATTCATTTGGACTTATGAATTTTACTCTCCATTCGGCTCTTTGTTTCTCCATTTGGCTTATTCGACTTGTTGACACGCATGCCACGCATAACACCATATGATCATTGGTTATTTCTCCATTTGGTCTTTTCTTTTCCATTCTGTTTGTTCCAGATGAATACACATGAGAATTATATGGAGCATTGTAGTGGGACTACGACTCTATCTCTATTTGGAACATCTTCATTCAGGGCTGAGGCTACTTCTTCAATCTGGTTGCATGAGCTTTGCCAAGTGGGTCTGTCCAAGCTAGAGCTGGGCATTTGGGACCGGGCCCAAAAGCCCAGCTCCAAAAACCGGTCCTAGGACCGGTCCTTCGGAAGCTCGGTCTTAGGAGGCCTGGTCCCAAAACGGGACCAGGCCTAAGGAGGAAGGCTCGGGCCCTCCACTGGGCCCTCCTCCAAGGCCCGGGCCTAGGCCCAAATTTTTTTTACCTTTTATCATTTTAGTCCTTTTTAAAATTATTTAAACCCCCTAAATAAGTATAAATTATAAGGACTAAAATAAAATTTTACAAAATTTATTAAAAAAAAAAAAATTTAACCGTTGGCTGCCAACGATCAACTGACACCAACGGTTATATTTATATAATTATAAGTTTTTTTTTTCATTTTCCCCCCCACAACTACACTATAAATAACCCTAAAACCTTTAATTTTTTTCACACCAATCAATCTCTCATTCTTTCATTCTCTCAATCTCTCTACTCCAAATCTCCAATCAATTTCTCATTCAATTTATATTTATAATTTATTTATATTATTCAAATTTTTTTCTATTTTTCAATATCATCATAATTTCATATTATTATTTAATTTCTTTTCATTTTAATTATTTATTATTTTATCATAAATTTATAATGTCTTCCCCAAATGAGTTTTACGTTCCATCCACCGAAGAAATTGAAGCCTTCAATCCATTTTCACCATTTCCTCCAGAGGATGCAGCTGTAATTCCACAACCACATTCGGCCGGGACGAGGTGTAGCCAAACACATGTGAGCTGCGAGTCAACGGGCACGGACATAGCCCAACCCCCCCGACCGTCAAAGAGGGTCGTGTTCGATGTCTGGCGATACTTCACCAAATCAAAACGGCCAAAGACAAATGGGGAGGGGGAAGAATCGTGTGGGATATGTAATTTATGCGGAACCATTATTGGGGCTGAGAAGGGGACTTCGACGATGCGACGACACGTAGAGAAGAAGCATCCCCAAATAAATGCATCTTCAAGCGGATCAGGTAGACAAATTCAAACTCAACTTAATTTTAATCCACAATCCTCAACTCTCTCAACATGGCAATACAATACACATGTTGCACGAGAGGAAATAGCAAGATATATAGTTGCTACGGACTCTCCCATTTGTTTATCTGAAAATCCTTTTTTTGTTAATATGGTTAAAACTGCATTTTGTCCAGCATATACCCCTGTTAGTAGAACTACAAGTAGAAGAGATATACTAAAACTTTATAACAAAATAAATAATAAACTTAAAAACGAATTTCAAAATTTTAGGAATATATCTATTGCACTTACATCAGACATATGGGCTTGTAGATCAAAAACCGATTTTTTAACTGTTACAGTACATTTCTTAGATCATAATTGGGGTTTACAACAAAAATTGATAGGTTTTAAACCATTATATGAAAAACATAGTGCTGAAACTATTTATTTTACGATTCTTGAAGTTTTGCAAGAATATTTATTAACTGATAGAGTTGTAGCGCTAACGCTTGATAATGCAGCTGCTAACACCGCGGCAATATCTTTATTTGAAAAGAAATTGGATCCGCTTGGTGAAGGCAAATTTTATCACCAGAGATGTGCTTGTCACATCATCAATTTGATAGTTAAAGCAGGTTTAGATGCTATACATTCAAGGATTGAGAAGGTGCGTAGAGCTATCGGATTTATCGTCGGCGGTAGCAATAAAAGATGGCAAGAGTACGTCAAATATTGTAAGCAAGAGGACCCACCGGTTCGACCTTTGAAGTTATGTACAGACATGCCTATCCGTTGGAACTCTACCTACTTGATGTTGGAAAAAGCTTTGCCAACCGCGAAACAAATTACAGATTTCGTCAACCGGAAGAACTATCCAGAGGAAGTTGTCAACTATAATGATTGGGGGGTTTGTGAACTTTTTTATTCATTTCTTAAAATTTTTTATGATGCTACTAATACATTAAGTGGTATTTATTATCCAACTACTAATTTAGTGTTAGATATTTTAGTTCAAATTGCTAAAACTTTTGATCAATATAGACATGATAACATTTTTAGTGAAATTGTTTCAAGTATGGAAGAAAAATATAAGAGATATTGGTTAGATATTCCATTCTTATATGGATTAGGCCTTTTTCTAGATCCTAGGTTTAAATTATCCGTAGTTAACGGTGTAATTACTGAGTTAGGCCATTATTTAGGACATGATTATACGTCTTATTTGACTGACTTTAAACACAAATTGGATAGGCTTTTTTCTTTATATGAGAACAGATACAATGGAAGTAGAAGTGGAAGTGGAAGTGGAACGTCTAGGAGAGGCGATCAGGACCTTGATGTAGCCCCCCCTCAAGGATCGAGCAAGTGGGCGTATGTGGGACGTGGCGGAAGCTCCAGCTCTAGCTCCAGCTCGTACATACATAGACCAAATGAGATGACTCGCTACCTACAGGTGGACTTGACCTTTATGACGATGAAGGAGCAACTTGACATGGATATTCTTCAATGGTGGAACCAACAAGAAAGTCAATTCCCCATTATATCCCAAATGGCACGTGACATTTTATCTGTGCTGGTTTCTACAATTGCATCCGAGTCAACATTTTCAATGAATGGTCGGATTGTTGAAGACAGAAGATGTTCTTTGACCGATGAGATGATTGAAGTGATAACATGTTTACGGGATTGGACTCATGTAGAAAGAAGACTACAACAGCACCCTAAAGATCCCGAACTACTCGAACTCTTTAGGAATACATATTTGAATAATGTAACTAGTGTTGACGATGAAATTGAAGATGAATAATTTAATAAAAAAAATTATTTAATTGTTTATTTGTGAAGCGTGAATGTGTGAAATGTGAATATTACATTTATGTTAAAAATTAAAATTAACTATTAATTTATTATTTTTTAAAATTAACTATTAAAATTTTTAGAAACTTACTAATCAACCCCTAAAAAATACTAAAAACCCCCTATAAAATTTCGTTTTGCCCCCAAAATATAAAAAAATTGAGGGGGAAAAATAAAATTTTTCAAACCCCATGGGACCGGTCCTGGGCCCATGGGACCAGTCCTGGGCCCATGGGACCAGTCCCGACCAGGTCTAAGGCCTGGTCCGGGTCCTGGTTTTTCTCATGGGCCTGGGACCGGTCCCAGGCCCATGAGAGACTAATCCCATTTGGGACCAGTCCCAAGGGACCAGTCCCAAACGGGCCCAATCCCTTGCCCAGCTCTAGTCCAAGCTCACCCTCATACAACTCTTGCTTGAATATGACTGATTTAATTCACCTAAAGAGTCATTCGTCTGTAGACTAATGGTACTTTCGTATCACCTCCTCAAAAGTCAAATCAAATACTCCACTTGATCCAGCAAGCATGGGTGGCAACACTTGAAAGGGAAAAGTTATATCTCATTACAACTTAGCATATGTCAAGCACCACAACATGACAAGTTACTTCACCTTTTAACTTACAATTAGTTTGGTTTATGTTTTTCTCCATTTAGCTTATTACTTGAACACATGCATCTCATGCATTTTACTTCTCCATTTGGCTTAGTGCTCCTCCCAACTTAATAAAAGTATTGTTCAGTGAAAAACAATGTTCACCTTGATTCGGCTCATAAAGACTAACGTCTTGAAATTTTCAACTACAAGTTGGTCACACCGACTCGGCCACAAGGCCTAATTCCTTGAATTTCAACAACAAGTCGGTCATGCCGACTCGGCCACAAGGCCTGATTCCTTGAATTTCAACTACAAGTCAATCACATCGACTTAGCCACAAGGCCTAATTCCTTGAATTTCAACTACAAGTCAGTCATGCCGACTCAGCCACCAAGCCTAATGTTTTGAATTTCAACCACAAGTCGGTCACACCAACTCAATCACAAGGTCAAATGCCTTGGGAGTTCAACTACAAGTCGGTCATGTCGACTCGGCCATATGACCTAACACCTAGGTTTTCTATTACAAGTCCGTAACTCCTCCCAACCTAGGTTGGCCGAGTGAGTCTTCACATTTCCCCCAACCCCGTTTGGTTAAAGCATTCACCTCCCAACTCAGGTTGGTCGAGCAAACATCCATATTTCTCCCAACTCTAGTTGGTCGAGCATTCACGTTTGTCTCTTCATGTGTGCAGGCCCAACGGATTGTCAGTGGCCTCAACTTCACGGGATCAGACCCTTTTCTGTAACCGTAGATTTTATTGCATCTACAACGCTTAAATTTAACAACAGTAGGGAAATATATACTATTTTTTGAAAATCCTGAGTGTGTTTAAATTTTAGTATTGTCAATAATATATTGATATATTGTAAGAAAATTAGCAATATATATATATATATATATTGAGGCCTTTTTTAAGCTCGTTTCAAGCTAGATTTTTTTGCTATCTTAGTATGATAAAGAGAAAAGCGAGAGTGACTTATTTGATTGACATAAGCTCTGGAAGCAGCACAAGCGAGCACTCTTGTGAAGAGAAAGAAAGCAGCTAGTTCAGCTTGTCATATATTGGGTAAGTAGTTCAGTGAAGGCATTCAGAATAAAATGCGTCTTTCGGTTAGCGGAAATCCAGCTTTTGCAACTAGTTCAAAGCGAACGAAATGGTTAAAAAGTGGTTCATTTAACTAGAAAGCGCTCAAGGGATAGAGAGTAAATGAACTGGTGGAGGAAGGTTTTTTCGTAAGTACAATTCGTCAGTGAGTACATGGGAATAGCCCAGTAATGAATATATATATATATATATATAGCATAAAACAAAGATTTTCTTTACTATATCCATCATCATGTGATTCAAGAATTGTTTCTTATTCTCATTTTTTTTTTTTTCTTGTTAAGTAAAGTGAAAACTCTTTATCGTCATAATAGTGGAACAAACTATTTTTATAACTATGAGGAGATTATAACTTAATAAAAATGTATTTACATAAATTATTGTTTCAATTTCTTATTTTATAATTAATGTTTTTTAGTAATACAGTATTAGGATTTCAATTCATGTTTTAGTAGTATTAGGATTTCAATTCAACACTTCAATTGTCTATTTTGAAACGGATAAAAGATCATATCTTAAAACTAGCAAAGATAAGTGTCATTGATGAAATTGTAAATACAATTGCTACATGATCAATTGATGTGAAGCTATAAACAACTGTCAATTGTTTTAAACACTACAAAATTAGGACCCCCGATGTCGATGAATTGCAAGTTACAAATAAAGTGGATGAAGATAATCAAAGAGTTATTGCAGAATTGAGTGATCATATTCGATAATTTCACTACATTAACCTAATGGTTGTTAATGTCTTCCTCAATCATTCAAATAAGCAACAAGTCGTGTATGCTTTAACTGAAGAAGAAGTCATTACTACAATTAGACAAGAAGATAAATGAAATAATACTGAGAATGATAGTACGAAAATATAAAAAGTTTCATGCCAAGAAGCTCTAAACCTATTTGTGAAGCTAGAATATTTTGGCTTCAACAAGAATGTGTCCATGCAAACGAGTTATTACATACCCGGAAATTAAAAGATGTGGTAAAAACTCTAAAGCATAAATCATTGTCTCAAACAATTTTAGATAAATATTTTATTTTATCTTAAACCTTTAATGTAACATACATATATTTTTTGCAATATACAAATAATTATTACTATATGGAGGCAACTTTCTTAAGAAATTAATTAGAAAAATTATAACTTATTACAATGTGGAGTTTATTCTTATTTATAATTATCCTAAGTTGGGACTATAATCTTTTATGACTACATAGAGGTTATTCTTATATAGAGTATCAATATAGAGTATCACTATAGAAAGGTTTTACTATACTTAAATTTAGAAAAGGTATTCTATTTTCGTGTATTTTTCCCATATTCTTTTTATTAATTTTTTTTTCAAGTTAAATTATTGGACATTAATTTGATATAAAATATTATATATAATTGGAGTTAAATTTTTTGAAATGATATTATTTTTTTATATTTTTGCCCCTCAATCCAATTCATGGCTCTGCCACTAACTAAGAAAAAAATGATATGTTGTGTAGGCATATGAAACTCATGGTGCGAATGTTAGGGTTAATTATTGTTCATTTTTCTAGCATATTAACGTCATGCATGCCATGCAATGTTTTTAAACCTGACTTGGCCATTGACCAGGTCAAGGGCTCAGGTCATGGGTCAATCAGTCCAATCGGTCGGTCTGATTGGTGTGCAGCAAACACATCCTTACAAAATTTCCATCAGTCTCTATAAGTTTGAAATCTATCAAACACACCCATAAAAATTACACATCAGTCCTTGTAGATTTGAAATAAAGCAACACACTCCAACAACATCTAAGCCTTTTTTTCTTTCTCTTTGCCACTTTCCCCTCTCTCTTTTATAACTTTCTTCATCCTTCTTCTTCTCTTTCTTTTTCCTTCCTCTTCTCTTTTTCTTCCCCTCTTTCGCTTCGTCTCCTCTTTTGGGTCTGATTTATTTTTTATTGAATCTGAAATTTATTTTGGTAGAATTCTCAACTAGGATTTATGAAAGGTTTCTGGGTTTGATTTATTTTGCATTGATGAAGTTTATTTTGGAAAAATTCAAAGCTTAGATTGAAAAAATGGATGGATTTCTGGGATTTAATTTATATGTGATTTAATTGGTTTGTAATTTGATATTAGAGTTGAAAATGCGGATAGAAAAGTATTTGAAAGGTGGTGAAGAGGCGTTGCCAATGATTCTTGAAGCAATATTGTAGAGATCATGCCAATGAAGATGAAGTGAAGATTGAAATTGAAGATGAAGAAATGAAATTGAAGAATAGAATTTAGGGATTTTAATTTTAGGAATTGAAGATGAAGAAATGAAGAATTGAATTGCATTGGAGGTAGAATCTATGTAATGTTGTCGATTTGAGATTTGAGAAAATAAAATTGCATGAAAAGAAATCAGGGATTTTTTATATGCAATAACCCGATTTTGTCCCAAAATCTGTGAGACTGATGATAGGGGTGAAATTCGAGCCAAGTGCTTGGGCTCGGCTAGGAAATAACTTGAGCTCGACTGGTTCGACTACAGTGTTGAGCCGAGTTCGAACACGGTACTACTTGACTCAACAAGCTTACGAGATTGAAGGTATATGTCATACTTTTGAAAGTAAAGGGGGCGATATGTAATTTTTTAGTTTTAAAATTGACAAATCCACCTATATTCAAAATATATAAAAATTGATTTGGGGATTTTGAAAAATGAAAAAAAAAAAAAAAAAAAAAACCTAACACTAACTATCTATCTACTCTATCGATTTGTCTGTATTTGTTGATGTGTGGTTTTGACACCAACGAAACACACATGTGGAATGCTCAGAAGACACACGTGAATGTAAGAGAAAATGATAGTAAATGCAATGGGAACAGTTTTTAAAATGGTTCGGATGCTAAGGAAGGAAGTCCTACATCCACTAATGTTTGTATTAATGATAGAGGTTAGGTCGTGTTAGCGGACTGACTTACAAATGATAGTACAAGAGAGAGAATGCTATATATTCTTGAGAGAAGATAGCTAATCAAAAGTAGAATAATCGAATCCCCCAAATGAGAGGAGCCCTCAATTTATAGTGGGATGGATTAAGGTTATCATTACTGAATTTGTGAGTTGGTGGGATTATCCGTACAAATCTTCCTTTATGTCCTATTGCCCACCTTCCAGAGTGATTTACGCGATTTGGAGCAAGGTTGGACACGTGGAATCACCACAATTTCTGGCTGGTCTGGCACGCACCCATTATTCTGAAAAAAGCAGGCTGCTCCTTTCCTCACGTGACTCGGCTACGGGTGTACCCATGCTCTGACTTTTGCACGCTGACTGGACCTTACGTCAGCCCTGCATTTCTTTAGGAAAACAGAAGTCCCCTAGTTTTTAAGGTTTGAGGATTGAACCTTGGAAACTATAATTCATGCTGTGACTGGATGCTTTCCAAAAATTCTAGTGATTCCGACTTGTTTGAAAAGAGGTCAGGGTAGCGCTTTTTACGAACACGACCTAACATGGTGATCGCTTGTTAGAGATGAGTGACCTGACTTCGTCAGGTGTTACCTGTTGTACTTTCGATATGGATGCATTTAATGAAATAGACTCTGCTCTGTCAGACGCGTCCTGTGCATAATAAGTGCCAGCCAGACACATTAAATGCGTGGCATGCTGACACGATACCCTTTGTCAAAACATTAAATGCATGACATGCTGAAACGACACCCCTTATTAGAGCATTAAATACAGATTGGGGCGCAATTAATGCTGAGGGAGAGAGTGTCGTCGCTTGAGTTTTTTCAACGGAAAATGACGACAGTTTGGTTTTCTGTAATCGTGACGCTCACTCTTTCTCACTGATCTACGACATGTGGTCATGATCAACGGTGAGACATTTTTCTGCTCAAACATCGTTTTGATTTCGGGAAAATCAAGCATCGTTTCCTTTGCTATAAAAACTCAGATCTGTTCCAGGCAATGTCACCACACTCGTCTTTTTCAGGGAAAGGAAGAGACTTTCGCAAGCTTGGAATTTTCGCCTTCCAAACCAGTGTGTTTCCGATATTTGAAGCAGAAGGAGCCATTTTTGTATTCCGAGAGGTAAGAATCGTTCTCTGCTTTTATTTTTCTTACTCCCCTTGGTTGGTAAATGGCGTTAGTCTTCCGGTAGCTGATTGGAGACGAGACGTTCATGTCGGGTTCGAGCCATAAATAGCAGCTCGAATCATTCTATTAGGGTTTTCTCTAGGTTTTAGGGAGTTTGTTTCCTTCCATGTCATCGTATGGACTAGCATATGATGGCTAAATGACCCCCCTACTTGTCGCTTTTGCAGACTAGTAGAATGGACCCTTCAACAACCAGATTCAAGGAAGGAATCGGTTCGTGCTCGTAGGGTGCTCCGAGTGTCACTCTTGAGGTCTACTTGGTACTCACCGGGGAAGAGCTCGAGAGGGTGATAAAACAGTATGGTGTCGACGTGGAAGTTTTCTGCGATAGGACCCACTCATCGCCATACTAGTCAAGTGGGATGGCTACGATCTCCGAGGAGATCTTCAAGGGTGGGGGGTTGATCCCCTTCCACCCTTTTATTAGGTCGTTACTGGATCACTTCGGGATTGCATCGATGCAACTCACACCGAACACGTATGTGATCGTTGTTGCCATGTACATTGCATGTTGTGAGAACGGGTTGGGTGAGCTAACCGCGGTGGAGCTCGGCTGCTCGTATTACTTGAAAAAGAGCAAGGACAAGGATTCTTATTACTTGTCCAGGCGACCTACTATAGAAGCGGGGATACACAGATACCCTAGGAACGCGGGGGCCTACAAAACAAAGTTTTTATTCTTTTGTTATGACGACCATTGCCGCTTTTAGGACCCGAGTAGGTTCTTTTCCCTTGGTGAATTTATTAAATTTGAAGTGCATTCTTTTCCTAACGACCTGTTTCTTTCTGGCAGTTAACAAGTCGACCGACTTAGGGCTGCTCTTCGATTCAGATAGAATTATAGCTTTCGGCTTCCTGCACGAAGCTAGTCGTGACGCGAAGAAGCTCGTGACAACCGCGAATCTGCGAAAATACAGTTTCTTCAATGCAAGAGCGTCCTTAGAGCCCCCATTGCGTAAGTCTTGCTAACTGGGTCTTTTCTGGTCGTGCAATGAATTACTTTTGCTAACGATGCTTGCATGTAGCGACCATGCCTCCGGAGTCAGAGCCACCGCGAAGAATGTAATTCAATTTTCTACGGGGAAGGACCAATAGGGCGACCGATGTTGCTCCTGCCGATCCCCCGATTGAAAATGCCACATCAGGCCCCCTGGTGTGACCTGTTGGGACTCAGAATCAACCTTTGAAGGACTCACCAATCCGACCCACGAAGGCTTCCTAGCCATCAGCTGTTCACTCGAGGCTAAAGACAACGACTCAGTGAGCAAAGAAGAAGAGAAGGCAAATTTAGGTCGAAGCGTCAGAGACCGAATCCGAGGGCGATCAACAAGGGAGGTCACAGCCAAAAGTCAGGAAAAGATCGGGTAAGGAACTGACGGGTGACACGACCTCTGCCGAAGGCGCGAAGAAAGAAACTCCAGTGTTGGACTCGCTGGGGAACCTACCGAAGTACCTGCAGCTGATTGTCTATACTTTGCTGGAGTACGGACTCTCGGAAGCATTCGAGAAACTCATAGGTTCCAGCGACATGGACCTAATGTCCACATCGCTCCAGCACTTAAGCAAGGTAAACGAACTGTCCTCAGTGAGGACTTCTCTTAGTTCCTTTTGGTAAACTAACGCTATTTTTTCTTGTTCGCAGGCCTTGCTTTCCATGCAACTATCCTTGGAGAAGGTTCGGCTGGGAGCTGCAAATGGGGAGGTCGCACTGAAGGAAGAGAACGCATAGCTTAAGCGAGGCCTGGAAGCCGCTGAAGCAGGAAGAAACTTATCCTCTGAGTCGGTGAACTGGTACCTGAGCAAAAGGGACGCGGCTCTTCGTACGGTGGACTTCCAAAAAGCCAAGCTCGAGAAGCATGGCGAGGAAGTAAATGAGCTCTAAAATACCATAGCTAGACTCTCTAAGGAGGTTGAGGAGAGGGACCAAGAGCTCAAAACGACCTTTCTGCAGGCCTTGCAAGCAAAACAAGAGAGGGATGCCTCCGAGAAGCAAAGGCAAGCTCTCGAGGTCAAACTCCAAGCAAGTTAGGGAAAAGTTGCTTCCCTGACTGAAGAGTTACAGAATCAGGTAGCGGAGGTCAAGGAGAAGGCTGTCACGATCGAGTCTATCTATGCCTTGCGGCAGAATAATCCACTCATTGATATGTCCGACCTCCCAAAGGACTGGCAGGAAACTCTCATGTCCATGGCGCTACAGGATGATGAAGCGACGGTCACCCAAAAATCTGATCAGACAAAGGGTTCTAGACACGCCTCGGAGAAGCCCCCAGCCGACCAGCCTTAGGATGATGAGGTCGGTCTTCCAGGAGTTAGATTAGGGCTAACAGTTGTACCGTCTTGCCTACTGTACTCTTTACACACTACAAGAATATATTTTGCCTTTACAATTTCTGTTCGCTTTATTATACATGAGTTCACATTTTAAGTGCTTATAGTATTGGAACAAGTTTATGCGAACATGATAACACGTTTATACGAACAAAATTACATGAGAAGACTATTACAAGCGAACAAAAAAATACTTATTTACATTAACAAAGATCAAAAAATATTCTTTACAAGGAAAGCTGAGTTCGGAATTACTGATGATAAGGTCGAAGATGTTCAGCATTCCAAGCTCGCAGTACTATAGAACCATTTAGCCTTTTTAGGTGGTAAGTCCCCGGCCTTATCACTTTGGCGATGCGGTATAGGCCTTCCCAGTTCAGTCCCAAAACTCCCGCACTTGGTTCTCGAGTACCGAGAAGAACTTCCTTCAATACAAGGTTGCCGACCTAGAAATCTCTTCGTCTGACCTTAGAATCGAAAAACTTTTTCGCGCGTTGCTGATAAGCTGCTATTCTTAGCGAAGCCTTGCTGCGATGTTCTTCAACAAGGTCCAGACTTCCTCGCATAAGCGCATCGTTGTCGGCTTCATTGTACAAGTCCCTCCATAGCGAACCAGTTCCTACCTCCACAGGGATCATCGCTTTGCAACCGCATGCTAGCGAAAAAGGGGTTTCTGAGGTAGAGGTTTCGGAGTTATCCTGTACGCCCATAGGACTTCAGGGAGGTCGTTGGCCCAATTCCCCTTGGTTGCGCCAAGCTTTGCCTTCAGAGTATGCTTGATGGTTTTGTTGACTACTTCAACTTGACCATTCGCTTGTGGTCTTGCGATTGAGGTAATTTTTTTGTGAATACCCAGCTCATCGCAAAACTGTTTGAACTCCTCGTTATCGAACTGTTTGCCATTGTTTGAGATAAGGGTATGAGGAATCCCATAGCGTCACACGATATTCTTGAAGATGAAGTCCTTGAGCTTTTTGGTCGTGATAGCGGCTAGCAGCTCGGCTTCTACCCATTTGGTGAAGTAATCTACTGCGACAATGGCATATTTGACTCCCCCTTTATCGACTAGCATGGGGCCAATGAGATCGATTCCCCACATGAAAAATGGCCAGGGGCAGGTCATTGTTGTCAATTGGTGGGAAGGAGCTCGCGGTATGGTCGTGAACCGCTGGCACTTATCACACCTCTTGACAAAGTTGTAGGCGTCTTCTTAGATTAGGGGCCAGTAGTACCCTTGGCAAACAACTTCGTTAGCGAGGGATCGTGCAGCGGTGTGATTACCGCAAATCCCTTCATGTATCTCCCTCATGATGTAGTCTACTTCTTTGCTGTTTACACATCGGAGGAGAGGGGCACTAAAGCCCCGCATGTACAACTGGTCTCTGATGAGGGTGTAATGAGCAGATCTTGTTCAGATGGTCCTCGTCTCGACCTTGTCGTTAGGCAAGGTCTCATCCTTGAGGTACTGGATAATGGGGGTCATCCAAGAATCTGATTCTGTTACATTCACGGCCTGTTCAATCAGGCTGATAATGGGGATTTCGATGAATCGAACAGGAATGCTCTCTGGTGCATCCGAGTCTAACGACGAGGCTATCCTTGCTAAGGCATCTACCACAGAGTTGTTATCTCTAGGAATCTGTGTGATTGTAAAGTGCTTGAATGGCTCAAGTGCGGCCTTTGTTGTTTTCTGGTAACTGATTATTTATTCTTCCTTAGCTTGGTACTCCCCAAAATCTGGTTGACGACTAGCATAGAGTCACTGTGGATACTGATCGCGGTTGCACCCATGTCTTTGGCCAACCACAGTCCAACAAGCAGAGCTTCATACTCGGCCTTATTATTGGTTTCCTTGAACCCGAACCGGAGAATGCCATGAATGCGAGCCCCTTCGGGACTCAAAAGGAGAAGACCTGCCCTGGCCCTCTTTTGGTTCGATGATCCATCGACGTAGAGGCTTCAGGTCGATAGATTTTGGATAGTTTCCTGAATGACTTCACTGGGCTGTTGCTCCAACTCATCCATCGGATGACGTGAAAATTCTGATATGAAGTTGGCAACAGCCTGCCCTTTTATTGCTGCCTTCGGTCTGTACTTCAGATCGAATTGGCTTAATTCCATGGCCCATTTAAGTAATTTACCCAATGCCTCTAGCTTTTGGAGGACCTGTCTGAGTGGGTAATTAGTCATTACGTGGATTGTATGGGCGTGGAAGTAAGGTCACAACTTTTTAGAAGCAATCAGCAGGGCATAGGCTAATCTTTCCATTTCTGGATACCACATCTCGGCATCCAACAGACGCTTTCTTGCGTAATACACTAGCCATTGGACTTTCTCCTCTTCCCAAACTAAGTCTGCACTGACCGCGAACTGAGAGACGGACAGGTACAGGAGGAGGATTTCTTGCGGGAGAGGCTTGGACAGGAGAGGTGGCTTCCCGAGGTGTTCTTTAATATTTCAAAATGCCTGTTCACACTCGATAGTCCACTCGAACTTTTTATTGGCCTTCAGAACATTGAAGAACGGCAAACAGCGATCTGTTAACCTTGATATGAAGCGACTTAGTGCCGCTATTCGCCCATTAAGGCTCATGACCTGCTTTTTGCTGGTTAGGCTTGCCATATCAAGGAGAGCTTGAATTTTCTCTCGGTTGATCTCTATTCCCCGTTGGTTAACCATGTATCCTACGAATTTTCCCGAGGATACTCCGAATGAGCATTTGAGGGGGTTTAGCTTCATTCTGTATAGTTAGAGGATATCAAACATCTCAACAAGATGCGTATGTGATCTGAAGCGACATGGGACTTGACCAGCATGTTGTCTACGTATACCTCCATTGACTTACCGATCTGTTCAGAAAACATCCAGTTAACCAACTGCTGGTAGGTCGCACAAGCGTTTTTGAGGCTGAAGGGCATAACTCTGTAGCAATACAGTCCCTGATCTGTAACAAAGGATGTATACTTTTCGTGTGGAGCGTACATCAGAATTTGATTATATCCTGAGTACGCGTCCATAAAACTTAGCAACTCATGCCCCGAGGTGGCATCTACGAGCTGGTCGATTCTTGGCAGGGGAAAGCTATCTTTCGGGCATGCTTTGTTAAGGTCGATGAAGTCGACACAGGTCCGTCATTTGCCATTAGGCTTCTTTACCAGACCAGGGTTGGCAACCCAGGTCGGGTAGAGTGCTTCTCGGATGGACCCGTTTCGAAGTAGGTTATCAACCTCTAGCTTTAAGATGGCGTATCGCTTCAGATCCATCACTCTTCTTTTTTAGCGAACTGGCTTAGCTTCGCTGTCGATGTTCAACGCATGGCAAATGATATCTGGGCTAATCCCGACCATATCTACGTGTGACCAGGCGAACACATCGATATTTTCCTTGAGGAAGCTGATCAGCTCGGAGGCAAACTAGGGGTTGAGATTGCTCCCAATCCTTAACACTCAGCTCGGTTCACTCAGCTCGGTTCACTCAGGTCGATTGACACTTCGGACAGATGCTCAAATGGCCTACTGGAAGGGCTTTCCTGAATTTAAGGATCCATATTATCCTCGACTAGACCAGGCCGTGGCTCGATCCGGCTGATCGCCATAGCCTGTCAGGGAATGCCACGCGAGATACCATTTCCCTTTGTACGCCATCTGCACTGCTTTCATATAACAGTTACGAGATACACGCTGAGATCTGCTGACTTTCCCTATCCCCATCGAGGTGGGGAACTTCATCTTCAGATGGTATATCGAAGTGACTGCCTTGAAGTTTCTTAGCAAAGGTCACCCCAAGATACCATTAAAAGCAGACGGGCAATCCACTACCAAGAATTCAGTTACCTTGGTCACTTCGTCAAAGTCACCTAGTGTGACTAGAAGCAAGATCGTTCCTTTGGGGATCAGGTGGTCCCCTGTAAAACCGTATAGAGGGAACGAGGCGGGTTTCAGGACGGCCTCATCCAGTTTCATTCTTTTGAAAGTTGTCTGGAACTGTTCACAGCACTTCCGTTATCCACCAACATTCTATGGGTGTTATGGCACCCTATCAGGGGCGTGATCACAAGAGCATTGTCGTGGGGATGATGCAGTCAGACTGCATCCTTCCTTTTCAGAGAAGGTAATTTCCTCCTCCCTACGAACCTTCGGTGGTCGTCGTGACGTGCTCACCACACTGATAGGGTCGTGATGAGCTGTGCTAGCATACCTTTCCTGGGCACCTCACAAGTTCCCCGCGAAGTGTGGTCCTCCGAAGATCAAATTGAAGCTGCATACCCCTTTGTGATCATGTCGCTTTTTTCCAGGTTCCCCTTGACTTTTCTCTTGCATCGGAGGGGAGTCTATTAATATATTCCTTGAAATGCCCCTGCTTGATGAGGTCTTCGATTGCCTGCTTGAGAGCTCGACACTCATCGGTGTGATGCCTATTATCCCGATGGTAACGATAGTACTTTTTACTGTTTCTAGCTGACGGGGGATTTTTCATGGGCTCAGGCTCTCCGAGTAGGCTGGCTTCTTCTGATTTGTCAAGAATAGCCGATACAGACGCATTCAAAGGCGTATATTGATTTCTATCGCGATCGTGATGAGGGACATGAGCATAAGACTTTTTGGGCTCATAGCGTGGTTTCTTTCCTTTTCGTTGATCGTTAGTAGCCCATCTGCGATCAACTTTCCCATCCTCCCGTCTAGACGCACTACCCGAAGCATCGTGGTTATGACGGCGGAGTGCCGCCACAGAACTTTCAATACGGAGGTACTTCTCCGCAAGGTTATATAAACAGGTAAGAGAAACATCATCCTCAACCTGTAGCTCTTTCCACAGGTTGGTCTGTGAGCGGACTCCCGTTATGATGAGAGTACGAACAGACTCCTCGAGAGTGTGAGCTACCTTATTAAGCTCTCTGTGGAATCAATCAATGTACGATTGGAGGGATTCATCCCTTTCTTGCCTTATATTGCTGAGGTAGCTCAAAGGCATCGAGAACTTTCGATTTGCTTGGAAATGCCTCAGGAATGTTGCGCTCATTTGAGGCCATGAGCTGATTGATTCCGCTGGGAGCGACCTGAACCATCGTTTGGCATGAGAGGTCAGAGTCACTGCCAAACAATGGTATTTTGCTAAATCCGAGACCTGGTAAAGCTCCATCAGGTCGTTGAATTCATATAAATGATTCTGTGGATCAGAATTTCTATCAAACGCTCGCATGTCGGGCATTCTAAATCTTGATGGGAGTGGAGCGACTAACACTATTGGAGAAAAAGGGGATGCGGACGCGACCTGCCCCTGCTTGTTTTGCTGAGCTCTTAGCTGGTCTAGAGCTCGTTGTAACTCCTCAATCTGAGGCAGCGGAGCTATCTGGGGAATGCTTTCTCCTATGCGAGTCCGACCTTGGCAGTTGTAGTTAAGAAAAGTTCGAAGGTCGGATTCCGCTTCGCCTAGGCCAGCAGTTCCAGTTGCCTTCAACACATGCTAGCTAGAGTCGTGTGATGGCGATGAATGGTGCGGGGAATTGTCACAACCTTCGTGGTGGTACGAACCACCCCGCGAAGTGTGGGAACCTCCCGCACGATGACGATTAGTGTCGTTTTGGTGGCGGTGATAAGAATCGCCCTGCCCAGTACTTTTATGGGGTGTGCATGCGATGTGGCATGGGACGGCTCAGCTTGTGACTTTTCACCGAGTCTCAATGCCACGGGTATTCTGCTCGAGACGTGGTCGGTGTTTGCCAGCCCTTTGGAGCCCTTAGGCCTATTCTTTACCACTTGCTTGCCTTTTCTCCGATGCACTGCAGTGCTCGCGACATGGGCTATCTCCCTTTGTCGTGCTTTCGTGTGACCTGCAGGCGTTTTTAGCGGGCCCAACTGATTTGGTTGGCATGCCTTGGTCCAAACGGTCTAACCTTCGGTTGACCGTCTGGAGAGTATTGTCGAACCTCTCGAGATAGCTTCTAATGGCAGGGTCAAGTTGTGAACTTGATGGGATATCCCCCGCGGCCTTTTGTGGAACTGAAGGTATTTTGGAAGATGTGTCCTCCTGGACTTGGGTGATCCCTAAGCACCCTGGTTGGTTGGTTCGTTCAGGTTCAGGTTGGCGGGCCATTTGCTGTTATAGGACCAGTAGGTTAGAGATTCTCGTGATGAAGGATGAACACTAAATCAGGCCCTTCCTCTAGCGCCAAACTGTTGATGCGTGATTTTGACACCAACGAAACGCACATGTGGAATGCTGAGCTAGCTCAGAAGGCACACGTGAATGTAAGAGAAAATGATAGTAAATGCAATGGGAATAGTTTTTAAAATGGTTCGGATGTTGAGGAAGCAAGTCCTACGTCCACTGATATTTGTATTAATGATAGAGGTAGGGTCGCGTTAGCGGACTGACTTACAAATGATAGTACAAGAGAGAGAATGCTATATATTCTTGAGAGAGGATAGCTAATCAAAAGTAGAATAATCGAATCCCCCAAATGAGAGAGGAGCCCTCAATTTATAGTGGGATGGATTAAGGTTATCATTACTGAATCTATGAGTTGGTGGGATTATCCGTACAAATCTTCCTTTATGTCCCATTACCCACCTTCCAGAGTGATTTAAGCGATTTGGAGTAGAGATTGGACACGTGGAATCACCACAATTTCTGGATGGTCTGGCACGCACCCACTATTCTGACAAAAGCAGGCTGCTCCTTTCCTCACGTGACTCAGCTACGGGTGTACCCATGCTCTGACTTTTGCACACTGACTGGACCTTACGTCAGCCTTGCATTTCTTTAGGCATAATAGTATTCATTATCGATTGTATTATTAATTAGTTTAAAGATGTAGATTTGCTTATTATATCAATCATCTCAAAATTAAGTTTCTTTCAATAGAAGTTCTATTCAATCACAATTTAGTTTATTTAAGTGTAACCTTTGGAATGATATTGTTTTAATAGCTAATCAAAACTGATCAAAGTCAATACATCCATCACTCTCAACCAGCACAATAGTTCACAATGTTAATACAGCAAGATTAAATTTTAGATTAAGCAAAACAAATTTTTTGCTAAAAGTGTAAAATTTAGCAGCCATTCAGAATGAGTAGGAGGTAATTGATTCAACATATAAAAATCAGACGGTAAACAAATCATTATCATGCCCACATAAATTATGAACATCCAAATTAACATATTTATTTATGTTTCATAAAATAAAATTTAAAACAAAAAAAATCAAGGGGAAAAGTAATGATGAGGCCATGAAGTTCTCTCAGACAAATGCCTCGATTTGTCGTCACGATTTAGAGAATGGAAAAAATCGGACTCGTCATCATTTTTGTTCATCACCGAGAAACCTTCCTCCGTCATCATTATAGCATTGTGTTCTCATCATCATTGATAAGTGAAATACAAAATAAAAATAAAAAAATTAGTAAAATAAAAAATTAAGACTCTACGAAACAAAACCTATTAGGTACCTCGTACTTGAAAGGTATTATGTAGATGAGAGCTGAACCAAGCCACTGTTAATGAAGTTGTTAGCATTTATAAACAAAAGGCCGTTAAGTTTAGTTTTAGGTTCAGGGTTTTTGACATGTATATTACCCACAATATGTCTTTAATTTACGACTATACCATCTAATATTCCCAAGTTCAAGTGGGCCTAGGCCTTTCTTTAATTTTGTTTTTCTCTTTTATTAGGTTACAAAATGGTTTAAAAAAAAAAAAAAAGAGATTAATAAAAATTTTATAATTGATAACGGTCCACACTTTTGTCTAATAAGCCATGTACTTTTTTTTTCTAATAAGCCATGTACTTGTGTGTAATATCTATACATGAAGTTGCGCAAATGTTATATATAATGGCAACTCCATGGAAATTGCTTGTAACGTTTCAAAGGATTTTTTATTAAGCATTTTGTTTTTCACGAAAAAGTACTATAAATCTATTCTAAACATTTTTATAACTCTCTTGTAAAATTGTTTTTTATAACTGTTAATTTAAT
Organism: Pistacia vera; assembly: GCF_008641045.1. NCBI lineage: Eukaryota > Viridiplantae > Streptophyta > Magnoliopsida > Sapindales > Anacardiaceae > Pistacia > Pistacia vera. Next base: position 156,941 of record NW_022196359.1, on the reverse strand, counting down.
CTCTAATCTTTTTAGATTGTTGCTATATTCATCCATCTTCTACATAATTTTTTCAATTATAAAATTTTTATTAATCTCTTTATTTTTTTTTTTTCAAACCATTTTGTAACCTAATAAAAGAGAAAAACAAAATTAAAGAAAGGCCTAGGCCCACTCGAACTTTGGAATATTAGATGGTATAGTCGTAAATTAAAGACATATTGTGGGTAATATACAGATCAAAAACCCTAAATCTAAAACTAAACTCAACGGCTTTTTGCTTATAAATGCTAACAACTTCATCAGTAGCGGCTTGGTTCAGCTCTCACCTACATAATACCTTTCAGGTCCAACCGTAGTCCAACCGTAGGTCATACTAGATGAATTGCACATTCTGGGTATTATCCCTTTAAAACCCGACCTAGGCTTCGATTCCCAGTTAAACCCGTCGAACTGGTCCACCCAAGCCGAGTTTTAAAACACTGATGTCATGTCCTTAATAAAATATTGATTCATTAATTATGAGTCATTATTTTATGTTCTTATGGATCACTTTTGTTTTAAATTTTACATGTTTGATTCTTGGGTGCTTGTCATTTGTCAAGGCATGTCAAAGCACTTAGACCGAATTCATAGCAAAGCACGAAAAATTCTTTTAATTTTTCAGCTTCAATTTTTTTTTTAACAACTTTGGAAGAAGAATTGCGTCTCTCTGTCTATAATTATCTAGCCCATTTCGGTAAACAATTTGGTCTCCCACAATAAGCTTAGAGAGAATGTTTCTTCTAAGTTTTTTATAAACAAATTAATTATAAAAAATCATACATTAATTTCTAAGACAAGATATGGAGAAAGTGGAGTAGATTTGGCTCAGTAGTCAAAGGGATGCTTTCACATCAGACCAGTATTGCAGTAAAGGTTTTTAATTTGCAAGTAGAGTGAGTTCTTAGTAGCTTTGACTCTAAATGTGAAGTATTGCAACATTCGTCAACAAAATCTTGTAAATTCTTGTGCAGTTGCATGGAGTTACCTGAACAGATTATCAAAATGAAAGATGTTAGGGATTTTAATAAGTTATAATTATTTATATATTACAAAAAATTATATGCTAGGTAACATTAAAAGTTTAAGATAAAATAAAATATTTATCAAAAGTTGTTTGAGATAATAATTTATGTTTTAGAATTGTTACAGCATCTTTAAACTTGCAGTACATAATAACTCGCCAACATAGACACCAAAATATTTCTAGATTTTCAAATATGTTTACAACTTCTTAGCACGAAACTATGTTTATCTCTTTTATCAATGTCTATACCGTAGATTTGATATGCTCAATTAATTAATTATTAATATAATACATATTTTACCTCTATACCACTTGCACTAAGGATAATTAAGTCAAAACAATAATTTTTGTAATTATACATTTATTAGATTATAACATCCTCATGCTAAGAAATGACATCAACTAAAAAGACCTAAAGCCTTCTGATTTCTGATATTGTCGTCAAGATCATGATTGGTTTTTACCAATATACTTGGAATGATCAAGATCATGTTAAGAAATAGTAGAAATTAACAAATTTGAGTTGAATTTAAAGGAGAACTAATTAACATGGCAGGACTTTATTTAACCATTGTCTCTTACAATTAAAGCTCACATGGTGAACTTCTTCCTGCACTTCAAACCGAATTAAATACTACGAAGAAAGCACGCCGAGCCTAGGGCAACAAACGAACCAAGCTATTCACGAATAGCTCGATGTTCATTCGATAATAGCTCGATTCAACTCAATAATAAACTGTTCACGAACAGTTCGATGTTCATTCAATAATGTATTCGATTCGAGTTTAAATATGGGGTGTTCGTTTGGTTATGTTTGTGAACATACTACGTTCAAGTGATCCATCTGTTCGCGAACATCCTGTTTGCTTATTCGTTCATTTATGTTCAAAAACATGATATACATTATTATATATATTTATATGGTGCTAAGTTTATCAAGGATTTTCTATGACTTAGTGTTAAAAATGCAATTCTTTTGACTTTAAGGCCTTTAGTTCAAGTTGCATTAATATCATATTTATATTTTTTTCATTTTATATAATGTTTGGTTTAGTTTGGATGAATTTTTTTTTAATGGTAATCAATAATAAAATATTATGATTTAATAACATAATAGCTTAATTAAACCTAAATTATATATATATACTGTAAAACCTCTCTATAGTGATACTCTATATAGGAATAAACTCTGCATAGTCATAAAAATTTATATTCCCAATTTGGGATAGTTATAAATAAGAATAAACTTCACATTGTAAGAAGTTATAATGTTTTTAATTCTCGTCTTAAGGAAAGTTGCCTCCACATAGTAATAATTATCTGTATATTGCAAAAAAAAAAATATGTTATGTTACATTAAAGGCTTAAGATGAAATAAAAATATTTATCTAAAGTTGTTTGGGACAATGATTTATTCTTTAAAGTTGTTGGGGACAATGATTTATTCTTTAGAGTTGTGACCACATCTTTTAACTTGCAAGTATATTACTCGTTGGCATTGACTTTTTTTTGTTGAAGCCAAAACATTTCTAGCTTCTCAAGCATGTTTAGAGCTTCTTGGCATGAAACTTTTTATATTTGTATACTATCATCCTCATTATTATTTCCTTTCTCTTCTTGTCTAATTGTAGCAATGATTTCGTCTTCAATTAAGACATATATGACTTGTTGCTTATATGGATGATTGAGGAAGACATTAATATACATTTGATTAGTAAAGTGAAGTTGTCGAATCTGATCACTCAATTGTACAATGACTCTTTGATTCTCCTCATCCACTTCATTTGTAATTTGCAATTTATCAACATCGGGGGTCTTAATTTTGCACTACTTAAAACAATTGGCAATTGTCCATGACTTCACATCAATTGACCATGCAGCAATTGCATTTACAATTCCATCAAGGACACTTATCTTTGTTGGTTCTAAGACACGATCTTCTATTCGTTTCATAAGTAAGCAATTAAAGCGCTAAATTGAAACCCTAAGACTATTAAAACATAAATTGAAATCCTAATATTGTATTATTAAAACATAAATTATGAAATAAGAAATTTTTGTAACGACACCTCTATTAAGTTATAACCTCCATATAGTAATAAAATTAGTTAGTCCCATCATTATGACTATAGAGAGGTTTTACTGTGTAACAAATTAATCACACATTTGTATTGATCATGTATTACAACAGACCCTTATACCACTATGAATTTATGGGTGTTGATACAAAATATATATGTAGACATTTAAAATATTTATGATAATTTATGTAATGATAATATATATATATGATAACCTATAATTTTGATAATTTAATAACATATTAAACATATTTAATCTATGATTAATATATGTAAGATAATAATTTTGTATATACACAATTACACATTATATATATATATATATATAATAAAAAACCACAATATATAATAATAATAATAATCAACACTAACCAGGCCTAGCCCAAATTTGGTGTATTTTTTTAGGATTCAATTCTTTTAGTTTTAGCTTGACATTTTAATGTATACCATCTATAATCATGAAGGGTTTTGCATCTGTGTTTCCCTTTGGTATTAGAGCTAGGGAGGATGCGGGATTTAGGATTGTTAAAATTTTGTTTATTAATTATTTTGAGTATCGAGTCATTTTGGGTTGTGTAGGGCTGTAGGCTTTAACCGTTATAAGTCCCTTAGATCAACCACTGTAGGGAAAGAAATAGGTGATATACAAAATGGAAAACTTTTCTAGATCAATGTCTACTTCCAGTTCAAATACTAGAGATGAACAGATTGTTCATCAATAAGAGATTTGTATAAATCAAAATGACAACATAATTGAAACAGTCATGCTTGTACACAAAAAGAAAACAGGTCATAAACCCAAGATTTACAAAAACATTTTGGTAAATGGAACATTCCCAAAATTTCTGTAACAAATGTTTACAAAGAAGGAAAATTATCAAGTCTCAATAAAGTTAACCCTTTGAGCAAATCAAATACATAATTAAAACAGAAGAAAAAACTCTTAAGATAAACATTCTTCTTAAATACTCAATTATTATATAAGGAAATGGTTAAAAAATCAAAAAGAGTTATAATTATCTTCATATAGGACTTGTCCAAATAGGAATCAAACCTCTAAGCATTGAAGGCTTGGACACTGCCATCTTTGCTTGTTTAAGAATTGTAGATGGCTAAGATTTAAATTCTCTATTAGGAACAATAGAATCCAGCCTGTCCAATGACCAATTTATTTCATTGTTATCCTGATTTCACAGTCTGCTTAGAAGACCAAATATACTAGACGTTTTAACTTTAAATGTTAAAACGTTTAATTATGACTTAAAACCGGGAACCATCCCTATAATAGAGGCCATTTATAGGATCCAATATAAAGTAATGCAATCAGCTTTTGAAACTAGAGCCATTAATCATGACCAAAAAGGCCACACAGTGTTATTTCAAATTGATTTAACAAGATCAAACATAACAGTTCCTAAAACAATCAATTGGGACCAAATAACTTTACCAGAGGATTGGGGATCAGCTAACGCAGTCATTCCTTTAGAAATGAGAATTCCTAAACCTTTAACCCAACCAATCCAAAATACAGAAATTGAAAACATAATTGAAAATTCTGATGGAAGTGTTCGGATTAGGTTTAGTAGGCCTCCAATAATAAGTTTTGATGACTCACACTTATCCTCATCTAGATTAAATCCCAAAGAACCTCTTGAACAAAAAAGATTTTCTTGTTCAGTAAGATACCCCCCTAGACCTAGCCAGGTTAAAACAAATATTCAAGGAATTGATATTCCTCAACAATACCACAACCTTATTATTCAGTTCAAACACCCTCCCAACAAGATGGGGAAGGGACATCACAAAGAATGTCTCCAACCTATTACCAAATGACAGATTTGCCAGAGTTAAATATTATTGAAAAATTTGATATTGATAAAACCTTCTTAAGAAATGATTTTTATTCAATAGATAATCAAGAATTAAGAGAAACATTCTTCAAAAACTATAATAAAAAAGAAAGGGATCTAATTCAACAAAATTATTACAACTTTATGAAAACACACCAAATTCTTATACCTTTCTTCCAATGGTTTGATAGTGAAAAAACAATCAATGTCCAAACAAAAACAAAACAGTGGAAAATTGCAAGAGGAAAAGATAATGAAGAGATAAAGTCAATTCATCCACCTTTAATAGAAGTAACGATTCCCTATAAAGGAGTAGAAATTAAGGCTTCACCTTTTAAAGTCAAAGAAAATTTAAGTGAAATATCAGGAAATGATATAAAAAATATTTATCAACAAAATAATTATGCAAACCAATGTTTGAATACTATTAACGAACAACTGAATAGAATTGAAGACATTGTAGCAAAACCCATCCTAAAACCTATTGACGAAAGGATTGTTGATAACAAACCTTTATTCATTCCACATGAAGTCCCTCCAAAACACACTAAAACTTTAACCAACAAAGAAGAATTTATGCAAGAAATAAATAGAAAACTCAACCAGATAAAAGAAGAATTCTCTAGTGTTGTCGCACTAGACACCCCACAAACTTCTAGACATATAAATTTTATTGGCAAATCAGATTCATCAAAATCATCAGAAACTAATGATCAAAATACTTCCTCAAGTGATAATTCTATTCAAATCCATCAGAAACTAATGATCAAAATACTTCCTCAAGTGATAATTCTATTCAAATCAACAACATGAATTGGAAAAAACCCCCGAAAATGTATTATCCTAGAGTTTTAGCCCTAGATTTAGTTTTGGAAGAATCCTCTCAAATACAACAAAGAAAATACAATGCCAATTCTATCTATGAACGGAACATAGATGGCATGTCTGATTATAATATTATTATGGTCTTACAACAAATGACTACGGTCAGTAATGCCTATAGGACTAAACATAGTTCAACAGACCAAGCCATAACCCACTTGTTGGTAGCTGGCTTCACTGGCTCCCTCAAATCCTGGTGGGATAGCCACCTATAAGAACAAAACCAAAGTAAAATTCTTAACGCAATCAAAATTGATGATAATGGAATACCAATTTTGGATGAAGATGGTAATGAAATTCAGGATGCTGTTAATACCTTAATTTTTGTGATAACTTTCCACTTCGTAGGAGACCCTACAAACGTAAAAGACAAAAGTCAAGCTACTCTAATGAACTTAAAATGCAAAACCCTTCATGATTATAGATGGTATAAAGAAACATTTTTTGTTAAGGTTATGCAAATGCCTGATAGTAACAAAGCCTATTGGAAGGTTAAATTTTTGGCAAGATTACCCAACATCTTAGCTGAAAAGGTTAGAGAAAAAAATTAGGAAACAATATGATGGTATTATACCATATGACAATTTAACTTATGGACAATTACATAGTTTTGTCCAGAAAGTCGGAATGAAAAACTCGCCAACCAAGGGCAAAAAGAGAGAAAACAGGTAGGAAAAGAATTAGGAAATTTTTGTCAACAATTTGACAATCATCATAGAAATTCTTTTAAAGGAAAGAAAACCCTAAACAATTAGTTCAAAAACTTTATTACCCTTGATAGGTGCTAGCCAACCTTGGATAATCAACTCTCTTTGGCTATTTCTCCATTCTCCTTAGTTTTTATGTGTGACCTCTTAGGTTCACTGTGGCCTAGCCGTGGGCCCAATATCATAATCTATTTCGATATGTTTTGTCATAAATATTTATGAACAAAACTCCCACTGATTATGGTAGGCATCTAGCAATGCTTCATAACCCTTAAGTCACAATGAAGATATACTCCAACGAACCCTTTTATAATCATGCACGCTATATAATCAAATCCTTCCGTTGTCTAATCCTAATTAAGAATGGATCCATGGTATGTCAAAATCCTTATCTTAATTTTATATCAAATTGACAATCAATACATATGGAACGTGTCACCATGAAACAACCTTTCAAGTAACATTTTATATACCCCAACCGGAGATTTCCCTTTTCCAATGTATCTTGACATTTGTCTACGAACTTGATATCAATCTATAGCAAGTCAACGGGTCCCATCTTAACTATCACTTGTCTTCACACATAAACAACACATGGCCAAATCGGCTTATTAACACATGACATGATTAGCCTCATGTTTATACACTATATGAACCATATGCGTTTATGAAAAATCCAACTGTGATATCTCAAGTCTAAGGATTAATAATACACTAGTACGATCTTATGATAAATCATTGACTACATTTTAAATGTCCATGTGATTCATCATAAATGGTCATATTTGACAAACAGTTCACTAACCGCTTATCCATGCTAATGCCCTAGTGATATAAATTTTATAATCACCCACGCTAATACCATCACATGATGTTCTACGGAGGCATTCAACATGTCTACTATGTAATATTATTGCCCAATTGATTGATGATTTTGATCTTCTAAAGATTTGTATCATCCGGACATTTCACATGTAATACATATATATAAATGAAGCAATAAACCACATGTGAAATAAGAACACTTTCTCCTATTGATAAGATAAAATGTATATACAAAATATATACGTTAACATATATATACAAAACATCATGCCTTGGAACCGACGACACGATTGGTTCCTAGGGCATACACTAACAGTGGTATGGAAGCATTGTGACCTAGTCCTTGATGGAGAATAAGTGATTTTTTATTGATATTTTTATTACATTGGACAGATTTATTGTTTGTAATACAATGGAGAAATCCACTAGAAGAACCATCAGGAATCTAGTAATATAGGCCACTAGTTACTCTACCCAAGCACATTAGTGTCCCAATCGAAGGGTCCTAAAATTCACATGTATTAGAGTGAAATTTTAGAATATAGTGATTATTAGTGCAAATTTTGGATACGAATATAAGGTTGAATTAGAAATCTGGAACAAATAGGACATTCTTAAGGGTGAGGTATGTACTAAGTTGAACAGTTCCTATATGTGTGGTAGGTGCTATTTTCCCGTTCGGCATGTAAATGGAAATGGATGATGTGTTGGATTGGGTAAAAAAAATTTGGTTACAAATGATATAATCACTAGTAGGGGTGTTCAAAAGAACCTATTGGAACCGGAATCGGCGGGTACCCAGGGCTTGGTTCCGGTTCCTACTCAGTATCGACCGTCAATGGGTAGGTTCTGGTTCCAAATTTTTGGAACCGTTACTATGCGGTTCTAGTCCTATTCCTATAGTTAGGAATCAGAACAGGAATCGAAACCGAAACCGGAACCGAAACCAGGAACTGAGACTAATATAAAATAAAATTAAAGATTATGGGGGTAAATAAAAACTTTTGTAGAAAAAGTAATGTGAATACATTTATATTTATATTTTATAACATTTAAAGTAAGTTGGTTTGACTTTTGAGAATCTACCTTTACAAAGTAATGGAGTTTGTAATTTTGAATTTATAATTTATAATTTTATTTTTGTTAACAAGTGCCCGGTGGGGGGTATTTGTAAGTTTTTAAGGGTTTTTTTTGCCATTTTAAAAACTTTTGGGAGGTCATGTAATTTTACAGGGTACCCAGAACTGGAACCGAAACCGGAACCGTTATTACAGGTTTTGGTTCTAGGTACCTAGGAACCAGAATCGTCGGTTTTGGTTCTGGTTCCAAATTTCAAGGAACCGTCAGTTCCGGTTCCTTCAAAGAATGCAGGGTACTCGAAACCGAACACCCCTAATCACTAGCCCCTAAATTAATAATCCAAATATCATCTTTAATTGAATTTAAACAATAAGATATACCTACGTAGGAAGTCGAGGACATTTGAGGAAGTTGATTCATCATTTGAAGCAATTGAGTGTATTGTTCTATGCTAATCATGGGTGCAGAAATTGAATATCTAGCAGGAATAGTGTTGACTTGGTGAACAGATGGATTTTCATATTTGTCAGTAGGACACCCATGTAATTTCCAACATTTATCTAGTGTGTGACTCCATTTTTTGCAATAGTCACAATTTTTTTTTCCCTAATTTGTGTGCTCTGGGCCCATTTGACCAGTTTGACCCAGTTGGACCATTTGACTAGGTCAACCCATTTGGCCTATTTGATTATGAAGAGCATTGGACCCAGTGGACCCCAGCGGTGATGTGGTAGCATTTGGGCTGTTGGATTGAGAGATCAAATGGTGACCATTGGATGGTGGAAATTGATCTGGGCCCTTGGTTTGTTCATATAAAAGAGATGTTAAGAAGGGTTTTGAAACCCTAGCCACAGCTTATTCAAATCTCTCTCTGAATCTTGAACACCCAAACCACTCTGGCAAGCTCCAACGAATGCAGTTGCTTCACTGGATCTTAAGCCATTCACGACAACACATCATTGACTATCTTCTTACACGACAAGTTGAAATACCTAACGAAGATCCGATGGCAGTGTTGCGGCTAAGATCTACGTTCAAAATGGCAAAAAGGCCTTGTTGAGACCCAAGAGGAAACGAGTGAGTTGTGCTTGATCCTGAATCCTCTAGTATTGTGTGAGGGTTGTGGCGGTCCCTCAAGCTTTTCTTCTACAACGTCTAACTCATGCCATGTAGCAAAAAATTTGTTAAAATAAAAAGTCACGGTTGCATTACCTTGATTGATTTTGGTGAGTTGTTGCCAGGGAGTGTATATTTTTGCCAAATCCAGCTTTTTATACATATCTCTAATATTTTGCCACATTTCTGCAACAATTTCAGTTGGCGATAATCCAACCACCACTTCAGGAGACAAACAGTTGCTGAGCCAAGATTTCACGAGCATATTGCACTTTTTCTAGTAACGGTGAAGAGGTGAATCCAAAGGTGGTGGTGGTGGGATGTGTCGTTGACAAAGCCTTCTTTGTCTTTAGTGACAAGGGCTCACCGAAAATATGTTGCCCATGTTGAGTAGTTATCAAATCTGGGTAACTACTGCTTGATGAGGGTAATTTTCGGTCCATCGGAGGTTGGTGAGAAGAGGATATCGTCTGGTTTAGGGCGGTGACTAGTGGGTTGAACCATTTTGAAGGTGAAAGGATACGAGTTTTGACCTGTGGGTTGAGTTGAATCCGGGTTGTAACCTAGCATACCAAAGGGAAATGGGTTTGGGCCTGTAGTGAGAGTGGACTTGTTGTGAGAGTTGGGCCTCCTGTTGTTGGGCCAATTGCGGGATTTGGGCCATTTATGGCATTTGTGGTGTTTGGGCTTGGGCCTATAGTTGTAGTGTTTGGATTTGTTTCATTGTGGGCTGATTCAACAGTGTGTGTGTTGGTTGCCATTGGGGTGTTTGATCAGATAATTTTCTAAAAATTGGTTTTGGTGATTAACAGGTTGAATTTTAAGAGAAATTAATAGCGTTTTTGTTTGCTTTTGCAGGGACAGAATTTTTTTTTTTTTGCGAAAGCTAAAGGAAGTATAGTGGCTATGATAGCATGTTAGAGTATGGCAAAGAGAGATAGGCAAGAGGGGCAGATAGACTTGGGCAAGGACCGAGCCCAATCGGGCCCGAGTCTAGGCCCGATTGGGACCAATCGATCATGGGCCTGGGACCGATCCCAGGCCCTTGAGAAATTTCAAGACCTGGACCAGTCCCTAGGATAGGTCCTAGGCCTATAGGACCGGTCCTATGGGCTGAAAAATTATTTTTTACCCCCAATTTATTTTATATTTAAGGGGCCAAAAGAAATTATGTAGGGGGTTCATGTAGTTTTTAGGGGCCTGAAAAATGTATTTCCACCTCGAGAGATTAGTAAATTGTTAATTAATTTTAAAAAATAATAAATAATAAATAAATTAATGGTTAATTATAATTAATAATAATTTATAAATATGAGGATTTAAATTTAAACTTTAAAGAAATAATTTAATTAATTAATTTTAACATAAATGTAATATTCACACAATCATACATTCACACTTCACAAATAAACAATTAAATAAATTTATTTTTATTAAGTTATTCATCGTCAACAATATTTACATTGTTCAAATCTGTGTTCCTGAAGTGTTCGAGTAGTTCAGGATCTTTACGGTGCTGCTGTAGTCTTCTCTCTACATGAGTCCAATCTCGTAAACACGTTATCACTTCAATCATCTCATTGGTCAAAGAGCATTTTCCGTCTTCAACAATCCGGCCACTCGTTGAGAATGCTGACTTGAATACAATTATAGAAACCGGTACAGATAAAATATCACGTGCCATTTTGGCTACAATGGGGAATCGACTTTGATGTTTTTTCCACCATTGAAGCATATCCATCTCACATTTCTCCTTCTTCGTCATGTAGGACATGCCCATTTGTAGGTAGCGATTCAGCTCATTTGGTCCATGTATGTACGCACTGGAGTTGCTACTTCCGCCGCCATATTCCATATAAGTCCACATGCTTGATTCTTGATAGTTGTCTTCATCAGGGTCCTGTTGGTCGTCTCTGCTGGACGTTTTAGTTCCATTGTACTTGCTCTGATATAAAGAAAAAAGGCTTTCCAATTTTTGCTTAAAGTTAATCAAATAATACGTATAATCATGTCCTAAATGCTGGCCTATCTCAGTAACCGTATAATTAGCTACGTGTAATTTAAATCTAGGATTACAACAAAGCCTAATCCATATAAGAATGGAATATCTAACCAATATTTCTCATATTTTTTTCCATCTTTGAAACAATTTCCATTAAGACGTCATTACATTTATATTTAGCAAAAGTTTTAGAAATTTGCAGTAAAATATCTAATGCTAAATTAGTGGTAGGATAATAAATACCAGTTAATATATTGGTGGATTCATAAAAAACTTTAAGAAATGAATAAAAAAAGTTCGCAAACCATCCAATCATCATAGCTGACAACTTCCTGTGGATTCTTCCAATTGACGAAATCTGTAATTTGTGTTGCATTTGGCAAAGCTTTTTCCAATATCAAGTAGGTGGAGTTCCAACGGATAGGCATGTCTATACATAACTTCAAAGGTCAAACCGGTGGATCCTCTTGCTTACAATATTTGACGTACTCCTACCGTCTTTTGTTGCTATCGCGCGATGATGAATCCGATAGTCGTGCGCACCCTTTTAATCTTTGAATTTATAGCTTCTAAACCTGCTTTAACAATCAAATTGAAGATGTGGCAAGCACATCTCTGGTGAAAAAATTTGCCTTCACCAAGCGAATCCAATCTCTTTTCAAATAAAGAGATAGTCGTGGTGTTAGCAGCTACATTATCTAGCGTTAGCGCTACAACTCTATTAGTTAATACATATTCTTGCAAAACTTCAAGTATTGTAAAATAAATAGTCTCAGCATTATGTGCAGTACATAATGGTCTAAAACCTATCAATTTTTGTTGTAAACCCCAACCATGATCTAAGTAATGTATTGTGACAGTTAAAAAATCTGTTTTTGATCTACAAACCCATATTAATGAAGTAAGTGCAATAGATATATTCACAAAATTTTGAAATTCATTTTAAAGTTGAATATTTATTTGGTTATAAAGTTTTAGTATGTCTCTTCTACTTGTACTTCTACTAACAAGGGTATATGCTGGACAAAATACAGTATTAATCAAGTGAATAAAAAAAGGATTTTTAGATAAAGAAAGGGGAGAGTCTGTAGCAACTATGTATTTTGCTATTTCCTCTTGTGCTTGGAGTGCATTGTATTGCCATGTTGACAAAGTTGAGGATTGTGAATTAAAATTAAGTTGAGTTTGAATTTGCCTACTTGGTCCGATTGAAGATGAACCAGATAGCTACATTATTTGGAGGTGCTTCTTCTCCAAATGTTGTCGCATTGTCGAAGTCCCCTTCTCAGCGCCGATAACAGTTCCACAGAAATTACATACCCCGCACGATCAAGTCCCTCCTCCCATAGGCCTAGTCTGGTTTGGGACTAGGCCCTCCTAGGACCAGTCCTTTGGGCCGAGTTTTCGGGACCAGTCCCAAATGCCCAGGCCTAGGGGCAGAGGAACAAAGATGCCGGAGTTCCTAGAAGATAAAAGCCAAGAAGATGAAAGAATATTTCTTTTTTGTATTGTAGTGTGTCCAATTTATGCAAGTTTACAAGTGTAAAATATGGAAATACAATCAAATACAATCAACGTAATTATAAGAAATTGGTAACTGTAATTCCTTTAGTCAAGCCATGAATCAAGCCAAAATAGTTTCAGTCTTTAATTAAGCCTGAATCACAACACTCTATAATAATCACATTCTATCAATTTCCATTTAAAATTAGCACAAGTTAGAGATGCATTTAGCCATCTTATTAATTAATTAATTCAATTTGCAGTTTAATAATTGCAAATTTCCCATACCAGGTGCCACTATGATCTTGTACGAAGATTATCGACTGAGACATTTGGTAGATGACTGTGAAGGCACATGAAACTCATGGTGTGAATTATGGTTAATTATTGTATTGTTTTGTTTTCCAGCATATTAATTTAATTCATGCCATGTCCTTAACGAAAGATTAATTGATTCATTAAATGTGTGTCATATGTCATTGTGATCTTAGAGTATCTTCAGAAAACTTTTTATATAATTCAAACTCTTTATTATGAATAGTTTATTCATAAAAACAAAAGTCTAATAAACTCTTTATTCTTTAAATATAAATTAAAGAGTGAGTTTGAGTCTCCACATCTAGAAAGTCAGAACATCTTCAAATAACTCTTTATATGACTCAAACTCTTTATTATAAAAAAAGTCTATCTATAAAAATAAAAATCTAACAAACTCTTTATCCTTTAAATATATATTAAAAAGTGAATTTGATTCTTCACATCTAAAGAATCAAATTTTATTTATGACTATGTCCTTAATGAAAGCTTAATTGATTCATTAAATGTGAGTCATATGTCTTTATGATCTTATGGATCACTTCTGTTTTAACTTTTACATATTTAATAATTTATTTCTTTGGTGATGCTTATTTGTTATAAAGCACCTTGAAAGTATGTGGACCAAATTCATCGTAACACAAAAATATTGTTTTACCTTTTCTACTTTTACTTTTGAACCCTTTTATATAAAACACATTATTCTAAAATATATTTCACATATAGTCCCTTTTAAAATGAGTTTACTAAATACCTTTAATTTTATTAGTAGCTCAAGAAGTTTTCACTTATTTCTTAAGTTACAACAACGCCAAACTGATCTTTACCTTATGATAATGGATATATAAATTATATTTGATTAAATATCTTCATATTTAATTAGATGATTGTTGACTCAAATATGTCACCATGCTCTTATTTTGATAATAACAAACAAATATGTCTCCAAGCGTTCTTACTAATGATTTGTGCTCAAGTGTGAATTTAGATGACAAGGAATTTCCTAATACATTCAAAGAAATATTAAAGAGAGAAGAGACAAAGTTTGGATAAAGAAATTTGAAGAATTCAAGAAAGCTATGTCTAGGTAGTTTTTTTTTTTTTTTTTTTATTAGTATTATTATTATTATTTATTTTTTTTTTTTTTGTAATAATCTTTAATTGTATTACGCATGAGTATTGATTAGGAAAGTGATTTACATGTGAAAGCTCTCAAAACTTGTTTTTGGGTTTTTCAATTTGGACCACAATGCCACTTTTTAGACTTAAGGGGTTAAAAATTTCCAAGTATAATATCTTTACCGTTCAACCCAAGCCTGTCAACCGGATTGTGCATCATGTTTTTGAATTTTAATGACGGGCTAAAATATCATATTTAAAGTTTTATAGGTACATTTATATTTTCCCAGGTTTAAAAATTTTCACTTTCACCCCATCTGGCCGATCGGATTGTCTTTCAAATTTGAACTAGAGCATATCCTATTCTGCCCAATTGGTATGGTTGATTGAATTTCAATCCATTCGATTGAATGTGGCTTTTCCATTCTCATGGCTAATACCACGTTGCCGCCTCAAATCTGGTCGACCGGACTTAAAGCGGTCGATCGGTTTATGTGTTTTTCAAATTTCGGTTTTGTGCATAACTACTCTATTTTTGTATTGCCCTATATAAACCCAACTAAACCTATTCTAAAATACTTTTACACTCTGAAATTTCACATTAACTAAAGCAAAATCATTCAATCAAGATTTCTTAAGCTTTCACTTGCATTTTCTCATTCTAATCTTAACCCTTGCTACTAGGGGTGTTCAAAAGAACCGATTGGAACTAGAACCGGTGGGTACCCGGGGTTTGGTTCCAGTTCCTACCTAGAATCGGTCGTCAATGGGTAGGTTCCAGTTCCAAATTTTTGGAACTGTTACTGTGAAGTTTCGGTTCTAGTTCTTATAGTTAGGAACATGAACCGGAACCAGGAATCGAGACTAATATAAAATAAAATTAAAGAGTAAGGGGTTAATAAAATTTTTTGTAGAAAAAGTAATGTGAATATGTTTATATTTATATTTCATAACATTTAAAGTAAGTTGGTTTGACTTTTGAGAATCTATCTTTACAAAGTAATGGAGTTTGTAATTTTGAATTTATAATTTGTAATTTTATTTTTGTTAACAAGTTCCAAGTGGGGGTGGAGAGGGGGGTATTTGTAAGTTTTTAAGGGTTTTTTTGCCATTTTAAAAACTTTTGGGGGGTTCTTGTAATTTTATAGGGTACCCAGAACCAGAACCGGAACTATCGTTATAGGTTCTGGTTCTGGGTACCTAGGAATCGGAACCGTCTGTTCTAGTTCCTTCAAAAAATGCAGGGTACCCGGAACCGAACACCCCTACTTGCTACTAGGGGTGGGATAATCCGGTTAACCAAACTGGATAGGGCAAACCAGAAACCAAACCGGTTATTCGGTTTAGACAAAATGCAAACCGAAACCAAATCGGTTTCGGTTCGGTTAACCAGTTAATCGGTTTTCAAATTAACCCCTAAAATTCTTCAATTTTTACATTTAAGTCTCTAAATTCAAATATTTGTTATTTTATATATAATTTTATGTTTTTTTTGTCTTTATTTGGGTATTTTTGTTGTATTCTTTGTGTGAAAAACAGATTAAATTACATATTTGCAGATACTGAATCTAAAATATGAAATAAAAACATAAAGAATTCAATTACACATTACTGAATTCTCATTAATAAAAACATTGGCATAATTAAAAACTGAAACATTTGCAAATAAAAAGAGTCTTCTTCAAAATTCAGATCTCCAAAGCCAAAGTCCAAACTTCTTCAATTTGCTATAGTGCTACTGAATAAAAAGAGCCTTCCTCAAAATTTAGATCTCCAGGCCTGCATCTGTATTTGCATGTGCAATAAATAAACTTATAGTTAGTAACTCTCCAAAAATAGAAATTCAATGCAAAATATGGTCCACTGGATAATGTCAATGCAAAAGGTGGTCCAAAAAATTATATCAATGCAAAGGGTGGTGCAAAACAGGTGGAGGCGTGTAGCTTGTCTCCCTTCTAAATTCCCTTATAAGTTTTAACTACATAAAATAGTTCAAAAAATTTAAAACAAATAAACACAACAATCATCAAGATGAGTTACACTACTTTCCACTTCCGAACATAACCAACTATTGAAAATCAGTTCACAACAAATAAACACAACAATTGTTCAAAAAATTTAACCAACATAACCAACCAAACCCTAAACCATTTAATCATCAATGATAATGTACCTCATATATTGGAAACTTGGAATACCCCTCAATCATCAAGATGAGTTAGACTACTTTCCACTCCCAAAGAAAAAAACTCTATACAAAGTTGGACAAACAAGTTAGCTAAAATCATAAATAATGATGGAAAATATATAATTATAATTGAAAGTTAACAAAAAATGTCACCTGACTCAATTTTAGATAATTCCTCCAAGCTTTCCTCAATGGTCAATGGTCCACGCGTATTCCTAATCCAATCTTGTGTACAGATAAGAGCCTCTACCATCTTAGTAGTAAGGGAGCTACGAAATGGATCTAATACATGACCCCCCCTACTAAAAGCCAACTCAGATGCAACAGTTGAAACAGGAATAGCCAACACATCTCATGCTATCATAGAGAGAACAACATGTTTTGTTGAATTAGTCTTCCATCAATTCAAGATATCAAATGTTTTGTCGTTGTCATCCTCATAATCATCCGTTAAATACTTATCCAACTCCGTTTTATGCCGAACAGCTTTCTTTGCAGCGTTTTTCTCATTATACATAACCCTCATGAAGTCCTCATTATCAACATTTACATCATGCACATTAATGTCAATTGGAACTTGAGATTTCTCACTTGACTGCTCATTATCATCCACCATAAGCAAACTGTATTGCTCAAATAAAGACAACAAAGCTTCTTTCACTTTTCTCATCAACTTGTCAGATATGACAACATCATAGACCTCATTAACTACCTAAGTCCACATATTCTAACTTGCGCCTAGGATCCAGTACTTCTACAATGAATAACATAATGTTGATATTATCAACATTTGACCAATACTTATCAAATTTCACTTTCATCTGATTAGCCATATTACGTAAGCCAAGATCAGGACTTTTACACCATGTTGAAATCTTCAACCCAACACCGAAAATCTCTCGCATGTATGCATTACCAGTAACATAAAGAGACATAGAGACACGTAGAGTAGCATCGTAAAATACTTTCAAGAAAGGTAACAAGTAGTGAGCATACACCCAATTAGTACTCATAGGCAAACCTCATGACCTATCACCACTAGTAAGCTCATCTGCATACTTACTATCTTCCAATGCCAATAACTCAAAAGCTTTCTGAAATTTTAATGCCACTTCCAACATCAAGTATGCAGAGTTCCACGGGGTTTCTACATCAAAAACCAAATGACTTTTACTTGCGATTTTTTCTTTCTCCACACACCCCTTAAATCTTTGTAACCTTGCTAGAGAAGACCTTACATACCTCACTGCTATATTTATTATAAATATGGAATCATCTATATCCTTTAACCCCTCTTTCACAATTAAACTCAAAATATGTGCACAACATCTCATGTGTAGAAAATCACCATCCAATACACTTCCCTTCCAACTTGCTAGTCTAGTCTTGAGATAGCTTACCCCAACATCATTAGAACTAGCATTGTCTACTGTGATTGTGAATACCTTATAAATACCCCAATCAAGCAAACACCTCTCAATTGTCTTGCCAATCGTTATACCTTTATGACTAGTGATTGGACATAAATTTAAAATTCTTTTCTATAGTTGCCAATGATCATCGATGAAATACGCAGTAAGGCACATATAATTAAGGTTCTGAACGCTTGTCCATGTATCAGTCATTAGACAAACTTTGTGCGAAAACTTACTAAAAAACTTCTTCAACTTTTGGCACTCTCCAATATACATTTTGAATCAATCTTTAGTCACGGTTCTCTGACAAGGTACTTGAAACCTAGGTTGTCTCACATTCATCACGTTGTGGAACCCCTCACGCTCCACAAAACTAAAAGGTAACTCATCACCAATGATCATTTTTGCTATAGCCTCTCTATTAAGATCTGGATCATATTTCCATGACACCAATGAAGACTGTACGGAGAGGGCAATGCTGCTTGACAGATCACGTGATCCTTGTTGAAAAAATAGGGTCTTCTGTCTCTTGTTCGCCACATTTGGAGGATACTTTTTGCATCTATTTAAGTGGTTACGTAGACGACTCGTACCACTCTTACTCAGACAGCTTATAATACTCCCACAGTAACTACATGTCGCAGTCAAATCATCCTTATTCTCACAATCGTTCTTAACAAAGTGATCCCACATTTGAGAACTATCCTTCCTAGTACTTGTATCCCTTGCACGTTTGGGGGCTAAAGGTGCTGGAGGTGGCATAGAATTTGGAGTTGGAGTTGGAGTTGGAGTCGTACTTACGGTGTCTCACGAGTATTGTCAGCGGTCGATGACATCTACAATTCCATCAAATAAAAATATGCATTAAGTAAATAAAACATCCATATAAATCATATTCTTTTATTTATTGACAACAACTAAAAATAAAAGAGAAAACTTTGGACATGTAAATTATAAAGACATCCATCAATTAATAATAAAACATGAGGACACCAGTTTACACATAGTCACGGGTCCATCCAAATCCAACACAAATTCAATTCAATTTACACAATTTAAAACCAAAAAGGCCACTAGTTTCAATGCACTAATGCAGATTCACAAATTCAATATAATGTATGCCCCATACTACATAGACACTCACATGTCCATCCAACACAAATTTGTAGCATACTGGGCAAAATACTTCTTTATCTAATTCTCTAAATGCATCCTTAAGTTTTCATACTTATTAAATGAAATGCATCGTACAAGCACATTATCTCATCAAATATGCAAATCGCACCATTACTCTCCTAAACTCAATTTTATATAATCAGAAAACAAAGAAAGATGAACTTAAATAAGTAAATAAATAAAACAAAATTTAAATAGTTCTATAAAATGTCTAAATATTCACCAGATCTGTTGCTAAATTAGAAGATACTGGTCGTGGAGCAGGCAAACAGCTTGAGGATTACAGATCTGAATGGCGGTGGAAACTGGAGCTGTGGTGGTCGACTCTCGACTGTTGTGATGTCGTCACTATTCCTGGTTCAAGGAATAGATCAACCACAGAGCAGCGACTATGGACTATGGTTTGTGGGTGGTTGTTGTGGTGATGCTGTGGACTATGGACTGTGGGTGAGTGAGGGTTGCTATGAACTACAGTGTAGCAGTTGTGGACTGTCGTCGTCGGCTCGTCACTGGTGAGTAAGTGGTTGTTGTGGTGAATGGTGATGTTGGGTGAGTGGGTGTTGGCGAAATGGATGCTGGAGTGGATGGGTGTGAGACTGTCAACTCACTGTGGGTGGTGACGTGGTGCTGCTGGGTGCTTGCAAAGTGCGAAGAAATGAAAAATCGAAGATGGAGTGGCTAGTGGAGTGACTCGAGTCTGCTTAGTTGGTGTGAAGTGTGCACAGTGGAGATTGGAGCTTGGAGGTAGAGAAGAGAAATATAGAAGTAGAGATGAGTGTGGGTGAGTGGGGGTTGCTGTGAACTACAGTGCAGCAACTATGGACTGTCGTCATCGACTCGTCGCTGGTGAGTGGGTGGTTGTTGTGGTGAATGGTGATGCTAGGTGAGTCGGTGTCAGCAAAATGGATGCTGGAGTGGATGGGTGTGAGACTGTCAACTCACTGTGGGTGGCAACGTGGTGCTGTTGGGTACTGGCGAAGTGCGAAGAAATGAAGAATTGACGATGGACTGGACAGTGGAGTGACTGGAGTCTGCTCAATTGGTGTGGAGTGTGCATTGTGGAGATCGGAGCTTGGAGGCGGAGAAGAGAAATAGAGAAGTAGAGATGTGAGGTCACTAAGATATTGCAAAAAAATAAAGGTTAAAATACAAAATACATTTTGCTTATATACTTAGGGTATAACCGGTTTTAAAAACCGGTTTGGAAAATATCCCAAACTGAAAACCCAACCGATTTTCTGGCTTTTTAAAATTTGCAAACCAAAACCCGAACTAGTTTTTTTATTTTTTAAATTGTATAAACCGGTAAACCGAAAACCGAACAGGCTTTCAAAAAAACATAATTTTTGGTTTGGTTTCGATTCGATTTGGTTTTCGGATTATTTCTCCCACCTCTAATGGAGTGGACAGTGGAGTGACTAGAGTCTTCTAAGTTGTTGTGGAGTGTGCACTGTGTAGATCGGAGCTTGGAGGCGGAGAAGATAAATAAAGAAGCAGAGATGTGAGGTCACTGAGATATTGCAAAAAAATAAAGGCTAAAATACAAAATACATTTTGCTTATACACTTAGGGTATAACTGGTTTGGAAAATATCCCAAACTGAAAACCAAACTGGTTTTCTAGTTTTTAATATTTTGCAAACTGAACCGGATTTTCGGTTTTTTTAAATTTTACAATTCGAATACCGAACCGGTTTGCAAAAAAAAACCTAATTTTCGGTTCGATTTTTGGATTATTTCTCCCACCCTTAATGGAGTGGATAGTAAAGTGTCTAGAGTTTCCTCAGTTGGTGTGGAGTGTGCACTGTGGAGATCGGAGCTTGGAGGCAAAGAAGAGAAATAGAGAAGTAGAGATGTGAGGTCAGAGAGATATTGCAAAAAAATAAAGGCTAAAATACAAAATACATTTTGCTTATATACTTAGAGTATAATCGGTTTTAAAAACCAGTTTCGGTTAACCGGTTTGGAAAATATCCCAAACCAAAAACTGAACCGGTTTACAAATAAACCTAATTTCGGTTCGGTTTCGGATCAGTTTCTGGTTCAGTTCAATTTTTGGATTATTTCTCCCACCCCTAATGGAGTGGATAGTGGAGTGACTGGAGTCTGCTCAGTTGGTGGGGAGTGTGCACTGTGGAGATCGGAGCTTGGAGGCGGAGAAGAGAAATAAAGAAGAAGAGATGTGAGGTCGCTGAGATATTGCAAAATAATAAAGGCTAAAATACAAAATAATTTTGCTTATATACTTAGGGTATAACCGGCTTTAAAAATCCGTTCCGGTTAACCGGTTTGGAAAATATCCCAAATTGAAAACTGAACTGGTTTTCCGGTTTTTTAAATTTTGCAAACCGAACTGGTATGCAAAAAAACCTAATTTTTGGTTCGGTTTCGGATAGGTTTCCGGTTCGGTTCGGTTTTTGAATTATTTCTCCCACCCTACTTGCTACACACTCATTCGAATTCTTGTAGATTGGGTTGTATTGAACGAAAACACTTGTGTATCTACTATTAGAGTAGGTGCCCTAGAACCAATCAATTATTGTAAAATTGACTCTATAATACATGTTTATTTATCAATAAAAGGCATATTCTTCTATATTGTGTATGTAGTGATATATGTCCTTAGGATGGTAAAACCGTGACGAGGATATCAAGTGTTTCAAATCTTGATAGTGAGAACCCTATGATCACATATGGTGGCCATTCTAGAAACGTCTGTAGCCCCAATATTATTCTGACCAAGGACACAGATAATACGGTAAGGCTATCATAGTATTGAACGACCATGTCGAAAGGTAGTGACTGATCTTACTTGTTAAGGTTGTTTGCCGACAACCTGGCACAATACATGGGTGCTTGCTAGAGCAAAGTTCACTAGACAGACCCATTAGAGGATTCCATATGGATGGTAACCCCAGTGTCTATGGAATAAATCCTCTAACGAATGGTGGTGCATGTGATCCTTAGACTTAAGATCACCGGAGCGTCTTGTGCACCAATTGGTGTAGTTTGACACTAGCTCAAATTCGTTTTATACTACTGGGTATGGGAGAAGTTATCTCACTGGGTAATTCAGTAAATGGTAATGACACTAAATCTGTGGGCACAGTGGGATTGAGTTGATGCTCAATCCAATTTATTATTCTTGTCATTGGTCTAGTAACTGAATACAAACATGTCGAGGATATCTGAGGTTGACATTATTTTTGTACCTCAGTCTCGATGAGATAACAGTTGATGAAATGATTTGATTGCACAGTAACCATACCGTTGACAGGCTATGGTTTCGTTGAATCTGAATCTATCGGGTGGCTATGATGCCTTGCTAGGGGTCAATCTTGATATGTGTGTAGTAAGACGATTAATTGGTGTTAATCGCGATACTACACACTGCCGATATGACGAGGAGCCTACGAGTCACACACTTAGAAGATGATTTAATAATCAATTTGTGAAAATGGTATTTTCGTCTTTTAGACGAAAGGATTTTTGGTAATCTCACAGTGTAATTAAATTTGTTAAGGTTGTTGCCTGTATTTAATTTTAATATTAAAATTAAATTAGTGAGATTATATTTGAATATATCCCTGTAAATATTTAAATGAATTGTTATTATTAATTACATGTTAATATATTATTATATATTAATTGATTTTAATTATAATAATAATAAATTAATTAATTAAAATACCATAAACGGTGTATTTAGTTGCAAGGGTAAACTAGGGTTGGAGCCCATAGCTATTCCTAAGTGGAATAGGGTTTTAATTGTTGCACTATATAAGTGCAACTTAAAATTAAAACAAATAGAATTATTCATTCAATCAAAACCCTAGCCACCCAAAAGGTTCTCTCTCTCTCTCTCTCTCTCTCTCTCTCTCTCTCTCTCTCTCAGTTTTCTTCTTCAGGTGAAGAAGAAAATTTTTCAATTTTGATTGTTCTTTATTATTGATGCCGGCAATTGTTCTAGCAAAACAATTCTTGGTTCTTTGGATTATCTTCGTGTGGACTTCCGTGAGTGCGATCCTGCATTGGATCGATTAGCGAAGAATCACGTGAACAATAGACGGTGAACAGTAGGTAGTGAACAGTAACCGGTGAACAGTGTTCGTGTACGAAATCAGAGATATTCGAAGGAGCTTCCAAATGTATGTAAGTATTCTAATCCTTGAATGGATTTATTTTATATATATTTTGTTTATAAACATATAAACGGTATAATTTATACTCAGATCTTGGCAAAAAGGTAATTGATTTACCGATTGAATTTTTGTTTTCTGCTGCGTTTGGTTGATCAATTACTTACATCTACTCTATAAGAGAGCGGTGCAAACAAAAGCTCATTAAACTATTCGCAAATTCTATATTAAAAAATTCCAAACGTCAAACATCTCAAATTAAGTTTATCTCAAATTTTAATTTGTATTTAAATGATGATCTTTTTTAGTCTGTTATTTTGCATCCTATAAAGAGATGCAATTAATATACGTCGACTTCCGAAGATATGGATTTCCTTGACATGCGTATTAAAGAATTGAGATATTAAAAAAGTTGTCTTTAACATATTTCCGAAAGAGACATTAAAATTATTAATGAACAAACATTTTCATTATTTTGATACATTTTATTTATAATAAAACAAAAAAAAATTTCATTTAATATATTGTTATGATTAAATTTTGTCTGTTAATAATCTTAAGGTATATTTTAGAACACAAGACATCTACATATATTATAAAGGTGAGTAACGAATATAATCATATATTAAAATAGATCAAACTAATGTTTTCATCAATATTCCCAATTATTATGGGGTTATGCATCAAGTGTACGAAGACTAAGGACTAAGGAGTGGGAACCAGGTAAAATCGTCTTTACCTATGAACATATGTCCGGGTTTAAAATATAGTAATTTATTTATTTATCTTTTAAGAATAATGTTATACATCTAAAGTATATATTTATTTAGGTTTTATATTCTAAAAAGTGCAGTTTTATTTTAGGTTAAGTGCACATTCATGTATTACATCATCTAAATAAAAATGACATTCACCGGTTGAGATATAAAACTTGAGATAAATAAAAAATATCATCTCTTGATTACTTTATCATGATTGCCTGATTGGTCGGGATTCCTATCTCTTACTATAGTGGTTTGGAGTTTGTTTGTTTTTTTTTTTTTTTTTTTTAAGGGTGAGGTTATATGCACCCAAAATATGCTATTGACATTGACTTCTAAGTATACTTCTAGTTCTATTATATAAAAAATGATACCCTGAAACCTGCACCTCAATTATTCTAGTTAATAAAAGTTTACTCATACATGACAGGAAAGATTTTTTATTTTTTATTTTTGTCTTTTAATGGCAAATCTTACCTATAAAAATTAATTCGTATATACATGAATGAATGTTTTGCTAGCAAAAATTGAATTTCAAAATTTGAAGATATCAAGATGCTTGAAAGAGATATCTATAAAAGAAATCGACTATATGATTATGCTTTCCTAACGAAGCGATTAGAATCCTTTCCTAATCTGATTTGAACTTTTAAAAGCTTGTGATTGGTTATTAAATAAAAGGAATAAAAATAAATCTGAACCATAGACAAATATTTTCATAAGATTTTAAAAGCTCAGGTGAGTTCAGATCAAGAGAAAATCCTTGTCATAAACAAAATTTGTTTTCTTAAAATACCTGGAGAAAGGAAAAAGAAAAGAAAAGAGAGAAATGTAATAATACATTTTTTCAAACTGGTTGAATGGTCATCAAATAATAAGTTCTATCCATTAAATTAACTGGCATAAACAGTAGCTAATGTTACAACAAAGAGAACGTATTTACAGTGAGATTTTTTCTCCAATCATTAAACACAGACTTATTTAGTGTTTCCATTAATCTTGGACTAAACAAAGACCACAATAAAATTATTCCAGCAACCTTCTCTAACCCTGGGTTGCCAAATTCTGACTCATTTTCCTTTTGGCTTATGAAACAGGTGAAGGATGATAAGGAACAGGAACGATATTTAGATGATCACTTCTTCTTACTGCTAAACCATAGCCCCCAGTCATGTCCAAATCTTCATTCTTCATTTCATTCGGAAGTTTCCAATCAAAATGGTACAACAACATTGCTAGTGCAAGCTCAATGTTGGCTTGAGCAAATGACATTCCAGGACAAGCCCTCCTCCCAGAACCAAATGGGATGAATTCAAAATTAGTCCCCTTGAAGTCCACAGAACTATCAAGGAACCTCTCCGGGTTAAAGATCTCGGGTTCACTCCAAAATTCCGGATCTCTTCCGATCGCCTACGCGTTAACAATGACTCTGGTTTTCGATGGTATGTCGAATCCATTAATCACGCATTTTTCTTGACTTTCTCTTGGAACCAGCAAAGGACCGGGAGGATGTAGTCTCAGAGTCTCTTTTATTACTAGCTTCAAGAATTTCATTTCATCGATGCTCGTTTCGTTGATCTTGTCTTTTCTGTTGAAGACATCCCTCACCTCAGCTTGAGCCTTTTTTAGCACTCTTGTATTTTTTATCATTTCAGACATTGCCCAATCTATTGTTGTCGCAGTTGTCTCACCACCAGCACTTAAAAGATCCTGAAAAGAAGATTAATTCGGTTCGAATTTTATTTTAGCCATTGGCCAAAAAAACTGAGATCATCGCACAAGAAGTATAAGAAATAAGAGTAAAAAGATATAGACACCCCTAAGGTTTAAAATGAGGTTTAAGAAATAATAAAAATTTTTTTGTTGTTAAGGAACAATTAGTGAACTTATACTAATGGGTGTTAATAAATATTTACAGTATTGTCTTCCTACCATTTATTTTAACACTTAAAATTTAATGGCAGAGGACTTTTGTTATTTGAAAAACCTCAGAAGGATTTTTGAAATCCCATCATGCCTTAGCGAAAAAAATGTGATTAACTCAAGAAATAATTACCATGATCACTGCCTTGATGTTTTCTGTAGTTAAGGGAAATTCAAGTCCTCCGCGCTCTCGAACTTTCAATAGAACATCAATCAGATCTTCAGCTTCTTCTTCACTTTGGCCAATTTTCGAAGTTTCGAGGCCTTCTATGTGATCACTGATAACTCGTTCGACAATTTTATCGGTTTGTCGATGCAACTTCTCTATTTGAGCCTTGACTCCAGTCATCAATTGAATAAACTCCATTGAAGGAAACAAATCCGCAATATTGAAACCCGCAGCCACCTTTGTAGTTTGATTGATAAGTGAAATGAACAATTCTTGTTCTTTGAACTTGTTGCCAATGGCCGCCCTGGAAATGATACTATATATTAGAGAGTGAACTTTCACGGTCAAATTAACCCGTGACCCCGCCTTGGAAGCAATAGAATTAATGAGATTAGACACTTCTTCTTCTCTTATCGATCGGAAAGACTGGACTCGTTTCGAGTTCAAAAGCTCCAACACACAAATTTTTCTCAGTTGTCTCCAATAATCACCATATGGTGTAAAACAATACCAGTAAAATTATAAGCCAAGATTTCTGCTACGAGAATGCGAGGCCTTGAAGCAAAAATAACATCATGGGTTTTCATCACTTCTTTAGCGATTTCCGGCGATGAAACGACAACGGTGGAAACTTGTCCGAGCTTCAGATGCATTAAGGCTCCATATTGCTTGGCGAAGTTTCTGAATATTTGATGCGGAAGAGCGTCGACAAGCTGGTGCAGATTTCCGATGAGAGGTAATTTCGGTGGCCCTGGAGGGAGATTTAGAGTGTTGGATTTCTTCCATATTTTCGGAACCATGAAGAGAAAGAGAAGAAAAGTGAGAAGGATTGAGAAAGTGGGAAACTGAAGCTCCATGGCAAAACCAGAGGATAGAGAGAAATTGGATACCGAGTATTCTTCAACTTTCTCCTTTTTTATTTTCTTAATTAGGGAATTAAAAATTGAATGGTTTTAATGGGTTCATAGATTAAGACAAATAAAGATCATCTGGACGTGTTTTTTTTGTCATTTTGTAAATAATAAGTATCGAAATAATTAAAAAGTATTTTTTGTTTATTTATAATCTGAACGTATGTCTTTTTCCAATAATTATAATGCATCAGTAGAGTTTTTTTAATCAGCAGATTCAGGGTTGCCGAGAATTTGAAAAGGGTGTATAGTTTAAGAGTAATGTTATAATTATCGAAGGGTGTGTACCGAAATTGTGCACTGAATGACGTGACGAAATCTTGACCGTTGATTCATTATAAATTAATATTGATCAACGGTCAGAATTTTGTTATGTCATTCAATGCACAAATTCGGCAACTCTATCATTTTCCATAGTTTAACTACCATTATCCATTGCAACGTTGGAAAACTGAATATGGTATTCTAATCCACATGCAATTTCCTAATATTCCCAGAACTAGTCCAAACACTAGAAAACAAAGAAGGAATCAGTACTGATGTTACTAATTTAAATATTAATGTAGAGTTATCTGAAAAATTAAGCTTTGGATTTAAGTGGTTTGTTTTGAGATGGTATATCTTAAAGAATCAATTTATTTACATATTAATATACAGTTTTAATCTAAATAATAAGGATTTGGATTTTAGTGAATTTTTGGAATGGTATATCTAAAAGAATCAATTCTCGATTGGTTTTTGTATGGACAAAAAACCATAGACTTAAGCCTTCAGTTCAACAAACAAGGTCCTAGGACCAAGTCTAGTGGAGGTCTAGCAAACAAGGTCCAAGGTCCAAGTTAGATGCAGGCCCAAGACAAGAGTCCAGCGAATGAGTTCCAAGGACCAAATCAAGTTGGGGCCCAACAATCCATACAAGCAGACCCAGGCCCACAGATCAAACCAAGGTCACGCATACTACCTTATCCATACTGAGTCTACTGAAACCGCCTCCTGGTGTCTCAAAAATCGCCTCTTGATGTCTCGGAAATGCCTTCTGATATCTTGAAACCGCCTCTTGAAATCTCGGAGGACCATTATTTTCGGAGAACCAACGACACTCCCTCTGAACTCTATAAATACACTCTCTCCAACAAAAGAAAATGGTCTCTAAGCAACTCCTACTAAGCATCAAATCTCTTCTAAATTACTCTCAGAAGCTCGCTCACTCTCTAAGACATTTTGGCCACCATTCCCCAAAAAATCAGACCACCTGTCCAAAGAACTGATGAACCTCTTTAGAGGACCCACAAACCTCTCTGGAGGACCACCTCTCCAATGGACCAGCATTGGCGTTCATACGCCTACACCCTCATGATTGCTTTCACACATGGCACCGTCTACTTTCTGTTTCTATTTAAATCCTGGACATATTTTTGACTTGGGCATCGGAGTCCCCTTGGCTGGCACCATCCTGATGTCAAGGATCTCTGTCTGTCTCTTTTTGCTTGTTTCGCAAGTCGCCACGTCCCAACTTCCGTTATTATGGATTCCGAGCATCTACAATTTTTGCATCAGATCCAATAAATTTGAAAATAAGATTTATATATTGTCACAAACTGGTCAACCTAAGCATATATTGTTTGTTTAATTTAAGTCCAAGTTTTAAGTATAGCCAACACTGATTTCCTTGAGTATCATACAAGCACCCTTCACGCAAAATATATTGAGTAATATTACATGTACAAATTTTTCATACAAACTAATATGGTTATTTTGCATGTTTGACGCATCATCTACTTTAATTGTTTAATTTATCTCTAATTCAAAATCACCCAATTACATTTAAACACATCAATTTGTATGAAAAATTTGTATATGTAGTATTATTCAAATATATTTACTGAGTTATAAGAGGATTTTACCCTCCGTGTGCAAAGTTACAAGTTTAACCTTCTCTTATTAACAGAAGCTAGACGGAGTTTTCTTGAGAGGGGGGTTTTGCTATTAGTTCTCAAAATGGTAGGGTATGTCGGATGGATTAAATTCTCAAAAATTGGTATGTGCTTGTGAATTTATAAAACAATAGAAGTAGTCATTGATTTTTTTTTCCCCTCTGAGATAATATTTTTAAATGTTGATTCGGTATGAACTCTTAATGAAACTATATATGTTTCTGTACTATATAATAAGTTATAATGTCCTCTTTTAATCTTGTCTCTCTGCACATAAATTTGATATTAACTTAAGAAAAATAAAGAGTGGTGTTAAAGTTCTTCTTAAATTCTTTCTAAGCCTCAAATTTATGTACATTTTTTTTAAATAAAACTCTATGTACAATTGAAAATGACTATAATAGAAATTTTAACTTTTGAAATACACTAGGTTAATACACAAATATTTTTTTACCATCACAAAATTTGAAGTCAATTAATCAAAAATTGTTTTTTGGTGTGCACCTCGACTAATCCCTATTTGCCTTAAAGTTAATAACTGAATAAACCTTCCATTGATCACCCCTATTATCAACCAAGGGTAACCGAACTCAAGATCTCTTTACCCAATAGTTGGCTATTGCCTCACCTTGCCACCCAAGGGTGCTTATTAATCAATCAATAACTTCTTTCATCGAAAGAGATTTTATGATTTTGTGTGAAACTAGGAAGGAAGATAATTGTAAAGTTAACAAGAAAGAAATGGAAAAGAGAACAAAGAATTAGAAATTAAGAACTAAAAATTAATTATAATGATAAAGTCACTTATTAAAATACAAAAATTTTAGAACTTTAACTTTTACATATTTGTGTAGCTAGATACCTCCATAACTATGAAACATCAGGAAGATTAAATAAACTTTGTAATATAACAAACAAACGAAAAAGAGAAATATGAAATGACAGAAACTGAATGAGATGGAAGATATGTATGTAGTTGAATCTAAGAAAAGACAGAACTGGAGACCAATAAAACCTGATAAAGATAAAAATACAGTTGAATCTAAGAAAGATAAGATAAGATAAAAAAATAAAAAAAAAATCTGATATATTTTAAAGTTATTTTTAAATTAGAATTGGTTAATCTTAGCAAGAGTCCAACCAAGTGAAGCCTAGTAAAAGGAACCTCAAGAGAAGCAATGTTTTGAAAACCGGACTAAGACCGGTCTGATTGTCAACTAGGCTCTTTTTATGTCTAAAATTTCAATTTTATTGTTCACAAAAATCCCTAATTTGATTGTCAACGAACAAGGGGCTACTAAGTGCTCGAGTTAGAGGGCTTTTATAGAGTAAAGGCCGGTGGTTCAAATGATAGTGTTGGATTGAATTTTGGACACTGGAATTTGGCCAGAAAATTCAACTAAATATGGGAGTCACGGTCAGCGAACGGGGGGCTACCAAGTGCCGAGGTTAGAGGGGTTTTGTAAAGTCGAGGCTGATGGTTTAGGTAGTGGTGCTTGATTGAATTTTGGATGCCAGAATTTGGCCAAAAAAGTCAACCCAACCGCGACAATGTTCGCAAGTCACAGCTGGCAAACGGAAGGCTACCAAGTTCTGGGGTTAGAGGGCTTTTGTAAAGTGGAGGACGGTGGTTCAGGTGATGGTTTCGACCGCTGAAATCAATCAAAATTTGGTTGAAAAAGTCTAAACCCATACAGATCTCAAGTGTGTATTTGCTATATTTCAAACCTATATGGACTGAATAGTATTTTTTAGGGATGTTTTTGTAAGATTTCAAACTTTGTGGACTATTGGTTAATCGGTCATACTGGTCAAACCATGAACAGGGACTTGACCGAGTCAAGGCCCGGTCTGGTTTTCAAAACATTGAAGAAAAGTTGACTTGGCATAATTGAAAGAAGATGAGCTGGGAAGAGAGGTACAAAAGTCGTGAGATAGTGGAATTAGTAAAACATAACAATTTTTTTTTTTTTTTTTTTTTAAATTTTGCTTTAAGGTCATGTGTAACTATAAAAGGAGGACACACGTTATGCAATTAATGTACATTTTGAAATTGATTAATATATATACAAGTAGAATTTCTCTTAATTGTCTAGCAAATTCTCATTTTCTCTCCATCCAAACACTTTTAATTTGTTAATTAAGACTCTGAAAGATCATTGGAGATCGGTTATAAATGAAATAACATCTAAAAATATTACAAACATTAAAAGTGATAAGCTAGCTAGCAATATAATATTCCCTTTATATACATTGGGTGCTATGTATATATAACTTGAACTTTTTCACTTAAAATTTAACATCAATTGTCAACCACTTGCTCCACTTATGAAATATGTTTTAATGCTTAGTGTTAGGGCCAAAAAATATCTTCGGCCCGAATAGGCCCAAAGACGAAGACACCTTCAACAAAGCTCGAAGCAAAAGCCCAATTCCGATTGGGCCTGCAATAGAGTTTGCATATCAGGTCCGTTCAGTACACCTACCCAGTTGCTCACCATTCAGACCCAATCAACAGAGGCTCGATTCATTTAGGCCCCACCGCCAGTTTATCTAGGCCTAGACCCTCTGATCCTAGACCACCTTCTGAACTTAGGATCTACTTGGAGCCCAGGGTCGCCTACTTACCCCGATACTATCCTAACTCTATCGAAGAGGTCCATCATTATCCTAAATCATCTAAGATCTGTGTCTTAGACCTGTTGAGACTCCCTTTCCTACTAAGGTAAGGGAGCCAAAGGTTCTTCTTTTGACAAAACCTCAACTCCTCAGTCCCACCAGGATTTAAAGATCCTACAGTCGCTGTTTAAACAAGGGTCAACCCTCTCACAAGGACACAAACATTACACTTTCAGACCTGGCAGTTCCCACTCTTAAGAACTTCGCATTGTTAGAGTAGGTGCCCTAGAGCTAGTCAATTATTGTAGAATTGACTCTTTGTAATAATGTTCATTAATCAATAAAAGGCAATTTTATTCTAAATCGCGTAAATCATTATTATTGCAATATGTATTGATATATGTCCTTAGAATGGTAGAACCGTGATGAGGGTATCAAGTGTTTCAAATCTTGATAGTGAGAACCCTATGAGCACATATGGTGGTCATTCTAGAAACGTCCGTAGCCCCAGTATTATTCTGAAGTAAGGGCACAGATAATACGGTAATGCTATCATAGTGTTGAACGACCCTGTCAAAAGGCAGTGACTGGTCTCACTTGTCAAGTTTGTTTGGTGACAACCTGGTGCAACACATGGGTGCTTGCTGTAGGCGATTACACCGCAGCAAGTTCACTAGACTGACCCACTAGAGGATTCCATATGAATGGTAACCCCAGTATCTATGGAACAAATCCTCTAACGAATGGTGGTGCATTTGATCCTTAGACTTGAGATCACCGGAGCGCTTTATGCACTGATTAGTGTAGTTTGACACTAGCCTAACGTAGATCTTTTCAGAGCTGTCAATACGATGGTGATTGGCTGCATCAAGGAGTGTATCAAGACTATGGTGGATTGACAGAGGATTCATCGCTCCCAGGTATGGGAGAAGTTATCTCACGGCACAATTCAATATATGGCAATGACATTAAAACTATGGCCACAGTGGGATTGAGTTGTTGCTCTATCCAGTTTATAATACGAGTCATTGGTCCAGAAACTGAATACATAATATCGAGAGTAACCGAAGGTTGACATTATTTCTATGCCTTCGTCTTGTTGAGATAACGTATGATGAAAGGATCGAATTGTACGGTAACCATATCTTTTACATGTATCTACTTTGCTGAATTCGAATCTATCGAGTGGCCATGATGCCTTGCTAGGGGCCAATCTTGGTCTGTGTATTAGTGAGATGAGTAAGTGGTGTTAACGCAATACTATACACTGTCGTATGATGAGGAGCCTATGGGTCCACACCATAGAAGATAATTAAGACTCAAGAAGAAAGAAGGGATTTTAGTCTTTTAAGGCGAAAGGGTATTTGGTAATTTCACAGTGCAATAATTTGCTGAGGTCGTAGCCTTTATAATTTGTTAGAAAATAAATAAGTGAAATTACGTTTTAATATGTGTTCGCACATATTTAAATATGTTATCATTTTGTTAATGTAATATATATTAATATATATTAATTGATTTTAATTAAGATAATGATGGAAAAAAAAAAAATCAAATTGGGAATGTTTGGCAACATGGGGTGTTTGGGTTGGAGCCCAAGCCTTTCATATGGGAATAGGGCAACTTGATTATTTTACTATAAAAAGAAAGTGTGTGATTATTCAATAATTGATTTCTCTTTTAAAGTAAAAAACACACAACAGCCCCTATCATACTCTCCCACGGAGAAACACTTTAGGCTCAAAAATCATTCAATTGATTTCCTTTCTTCTAATCTGTGTTAGTGTATATTAGTGTATGCCCTAGAAACCATTGTGTTGTCGGTTTCAGAGCATTTTGTCTTATATCTATATATTCATAAATAATGGAAGAAAGAGTTCTTCAATTCATATATAATTGCTTCCTTTATTCAGTCATGCATTTAAAATAAAGTATGTATATGAATTGTCTAGATGATTCATTAATCGGTAAATGAATTATCGAAAAGGGTTCCCTCGGAAGCAATATAATTTGGGCAACTATATTGCACAGTAGGCATATCGGATGCTTCCGAAAGATATCATGGTTGATATAAGTACGGATGACGATGATAGTTATGTCACTGGGGCATTGTATGGATTAACGGTGGTGAATTGTTTTTCGAATGTGACCGAATAACGACAAATCACTTGGAAAAGCATGTAGTCAATGATTTATCATTTGGTTATACAGTGCACGATGTAGTCCTTTGACCTGAGACATTGTAGTCGATCCGATATGGATGCGTATGGGTCATACGGTGTATAAGTATGAGACTAATCATGTTTCGTATAATAAAGCCTATTTGGTCATGCATGTCTCTAGCGAAAACGAACGATGGTCAAGAGGGGATCCATTGACTCGGAAATATAGGATGGGAGTACCGCTGACTCCATCTGGATTCGAGTTCCTGGACGAACATCGATAAATGTCGGAAAACAGAATCTCGG
Source organism: Pistacia vera (assembly GCF_008641045.1). NCBI lineage: Eukaryota > Viridiplantae > Streptophyta > Magnoliopsida > Sapindales > Anacardiaceae > Pistacia > Pistacia vera. The sequence goes on along the minus strand of NW_022196359.1, from coordinate 122,711 downwards.
CCAGAGTCTATATTAGTCATACAAAAGCAAGTTTGTGATGACGAGTTCCAGACATATTGATCGACGATTCGGTAGAAGATCGAGTTTAGGATTTTGACGTTCCATGAATCCATGCTCGATCAGGAATCTCAATGGAGAGACTTTACGCATGGTACGTATGATCGAAATGGGTTCGATGAAGTATTCTTCATCGTGGTTTAGGGACTATGGCACATTGCTAGATGTTTACCATAGTTGTTGGGCTTCGGACAGGTTTTCAGATTCATCTAGAACAGGCTCACGGCTAATCCATGGTGGACCTACATGGTCACACCAATAGCCTTGAGAAGTTAGAGAAGGATGAGAGAGAGAAATGATTATCCGAAGAGGGCTAGCACCTTCCGAGGGTAATGACGGGATTTCTATAGTAATAGTTACATAAAAAAATTTTGTAACATTTTAAGGGTTAAAATGGTCAAGCAATAATTAATTATATTTAATTATTATATCTTAAAGTGTTAAAATTAATGAGATGAACAAAAATAACCTTTTAATAGTTAAAGGGTAAAAAGGGTAAATTTATGGGTTGTTAATGTAAACTAGTTTAGTTTACATGGGCCCTTGAATAATATTGATTATTCAAAGGGTAGCATAATAAATTCGTGGGGTCCCTTTATAAAATAAGATTTTATTGGGCTTGGAAGTGAAAAATAAATAATTACAAAATTGCCCAAGTATATATAAATGCAAAAGGTTGCATTTTAGTTCATTCTTCACTTGTTCACTCAAAAACAAACTAAAAGCTCTCTCTCCCTAGCCACGGCCACTCTCTAATCCTCTCAAGGTGGTGTTAAAGTGTGGAGGTCTCATCCTTTTGAGGCTAATCTTTATCAATCCAAAGCAAAGGCGTAGGTATAATCTCATTTCCATGCTTTGTTTAAAAACCATTTCTTGAATCCATCCTTTCATGCTTTCTTCTCCATTTCCACCACTCTTCATGCATGCATGCTGTTCTTTCATCTTGAAGCCAAAGAGGATCTAGCAAATCCCTCTTTGGTTCTTTTGAGATTGTCTTCATGTGGACTACGTGGGTTCGATCCTACACTTGGATTGGTAGCAAAACGTTCGTTGACAAATTTGGAGGAGCCTCTAACGTGCGTTTGTTTTTCTTTAAACTCAGATTTATTTTTCTACAGATTTTATTTTAATATGAATTGTAAAATTATACCCTTGATCTTGGCTCATGTAAATGATCTCTATATTATATTTATTTTGTTTCCACTGCGTATATGGGACCGTTTACTAACACGCATCACAACCGTAGTTATAGTCTCCGACTAGACTCCTGATAACCTTTTCTTTCCCTAACCCTCACTAAATTAGCCTCACTCAACGTTGCTGACTTGAGCCTCAAAGTGCTTACGGCAAACACCACCTTGGTGTTTTCTATTCGCTTCACACTTGTTTTCTCGCGTGTGTAGGTACATCGGATTGCTAGTGGCCTCAACCTCACAGAATCAGTCCCTATTTTCGTAAAGGTAGATTTTTTGCATATACTGTTTGGCACTCACCGTGGGGCCTCTGGCAATCATTCGTCTCTCGAACCCTGCTTCGTAGAGAAACTCTCTATGGCTGAAAATTCTGATAACACTAATCCTAACCTCGAGGCCAGACTGGAAGCTCTGACTGCCCTTATGCAACAACACTCAGGCAAGGTGACAGCACTGGAAGCTGAGAACACTGCCATCCGGATAGAAAACGCTTCCATCAAGGTTGAAAACCAATCTTTGAAAGAGAAGGTAAGTCAATTTCATGAGCTTGAGCTTCAGCCTTGTCAGGTATAACCCAATCGTTTCCGTGCATCAGTTATGTCCATGCAACCTTTCCAAACTCCAAAGCACAAACCAAAGATCTCGGATATAAGGTCGCGACAACTTTATTCATCATTATTGGACGATTCAGACCTGAATCATAATGAGTAGGGACTGCCAATAGAGCCACTCTCGGTCGACCTGCTTCAGGCACAAGATCAAGATATCCAAGTAACAGAAAGCCCACCACAACAAGAGTCACCCATCCTTGCCATGTCATCTCATCTTCAATCAACCATTCCTACCCAAACCCCACTCGGCTCGACTTATCCTCGCCGGTTGAGCGGGTTCCCTCACCTTCAAACCACCCTATTTGAGTCCATCCACCCCCACGGACTAAACGACTCCCAAATAACCCCTCTCACCATCCATGTGAGACGAAACACCCAATCAGTCACAATGGGAGCCACCCAACCGGAGGGAGTGAATGGAGATCTGGGCTACCAAGCGGCACATGATGGAATGGTTTGTCAGGCTACACCACGTGACTTGACCCAATGAAACGCACCGAGTGCAAATCATATGACCAACCAAGTCAACCAGGCCAACCTAGTGGCCTCCGCCTCGCCTATGGAGTAGATATTGGCCAAAAGATTGGCTGAGATAGACGCAATGATGAGGTTTATACCTGGAGTACTAATCCCAACCAAAAAGAGCCAACCTCTTTGTGGATGCAATCGCGCTAGCCTAGATGCCTCACAAATTCACCATCCCCGGCACGAAGCTTTATGATGGCACAATTGACTCAGTGACCATATAGCCTCATACAAGTAGCGGATGTTTGCCGCCTCGATACCCCAAACACTGAGAGAAGCCTGCATGTGTAAGAGCTTTGGCTGAAGCCTCTCTGGACCAGCTCTTCAGTGGTACACTAACCTTCCAAACAATTCAATCAGCTCATTCGCCTAACTCACCGACACCTTCGTTGAACAATTCACCAGCAGCAAGAAACTCGAGAAGCTATCAGCCGATCTATATAGAGTCTACTAAAAGGAGGGGGGGGGGGGGGAGCCATTGAGAGAGTATGTCAGCAGATTCAACAAAGAAAAAATCTTCATCCCATCTTGCAACCCAGAGACGGCGGTAGATGCTTTCAGAAATGGTCTGCTCTTAGATGGAGAACTATACAAAGACCTTACGAAGCTTGGCTGCACCACAATGGAAGACGCCCTAGCCAGAGCTGTGATCCAAATCAGGTGGGAGGGAGATAAGGTGAACCGGATGAGGCATGCTAGATATGATGACCATCACCAAAGGCGGAATGATAGAAGGTTAGAGTCCAGATCGTTTGAGCCCCGTTATCAACCCCCTCCCCGTAATCTGAGTAGATTCAAAAAACCATACGACTGCCAGCCAACTAGACCAGACAACATACCATCTAGATCGAACCAATTCAAAGTTCCAGAGTACAACCTCAACGTCGAACCAACCCAGGTCATGGCAATCATGAAAGGAATGGGACCTACCGTGAAGTGGCCAACCAATGCGAAGAGGGACACAGCCAAGTGGTGCGAATTCCACGACGACCGCTCCATTATCTCTGGACGGTCAGAGATCAATGGGGTAAGTTATTCCTCAGCCAAGTGCTACGCCCAAGCCAACCATCACCTTGAAGTCCAATCCATTCATCTATCCCCTCGAGCACACACCAACCAGGTCATTCAGTTCGAAAATGACGAGCCAGTCACCCTTGCCGCCCTTCATCACGATGCTATGGTCATCTTCCTCAAGATCGCCAACATCCTAGTCAATAGAGTATTCGTATACGGGGGATCCTCGGTAAACATCCTCTTCCTTGAAGCAGTGAAGGCCATGTGACTAGATGAAACAAATATCAGTAGACGACCAACCATATTGTTCGGGTTTAGTTCCAAGAAAAAGTACACCATCAACGAAATCACCTTGCCTGTCTACACCAGCGGAGTCAACAAGCAAACCATTTTCCTACTGCTCAATTTTCCCTCACCGTACAACATCATCTTGGGTCGACCTTGGATCCACGATATGCGAGTTGTCCCATCCACCTTCCACCAAACTATAAAGTTTCCAATAAAATGGGAAGTAAGAGAAATCGAGGGTGATCTTAAAGCCTCTAGAAACTGCTACAAAAATGCCATCAAAAGTAAAGGTCATGCCCCATAGCAACTACAGTCCCATCTAACCCCTTCGACAGAGCCAGATCAACCATAAATTGGATGAAGTGCAGATACACCTAGATCGCCCCGACCGGAAGACCTAGATAGGCTCTAGCCTCAAGCTTGAGATAAGAGAGCGACTGATAGAGTTCCTCAAACAAAACTAGGATTGTTTCGCCTAGTCCCATGCGAACATGACAGGAGTTAGCCCCGAGGCAATTGTCCACCACCTCCACGTAGATCTAGATCACCCTCCAGTGAAATAAAGGCGAAGAAAGTTTACACCAGAACGTAACCAGATCATCAATGAGGAGATTGACAAACTACTGAATAACGGGCTGATTATAGAAGTCCACTACCCCGACTGGCTAGCAAACATTGTGATTGTGAAGAAAAAGAACAAAAAGTTGAGGATCTGTATAGACTTCACAGATTTGAACAAAGCATGCCCTAAGGACTCCTTCCCGCTCCCACATATCGACATGATGGTTGATGTGACAACAGGTCAATAACTCCTAAGCTTTATGGATGCATTCTCAGGGTATAATCAAATTTTGATGTACCCGGACGACCAGGAGAAAACAACCTTCATCACAGAGAGGGGGACCTACTACTACAAAGTAATGTCATTTGGTCTTAAGAACGTCGGGGCCACCTATTAGCGGCTGGTCAACATAATGTTTGCCGAATACCTTAGAGACACCATGGAAGTATACATCAACGACATGCTCGTCAAGTCCCTTATGGCCGAACAGCACCTCGACCACCTCAGCCAAGCGTTCGTCGTCCTAAGGAAGTACAAAATAAAGTTGAATCCAACCAAATGTTCATTCGGGGTCTCATCAGGAAAATTCTTGGGATACATGGTAACTCAGCGTGGGATAGAAGTCAACCCTGACCAAATCCAAGCGATCCTCAACATACCATCACCAACTTGCATCAAAGATGTCCAGCATCTCGCGGGATGAATAGCTGCCTTAAGCCGCTTCATCTCCAGATCCGCTGACAAGTGCCACCATTTCTTCGCCACACTCAAGAAATCCAGGAAATTTGAGTGGACTTTCACCTATGAGAAGGCCCTGCAATAGTTAAAGAGGTACCTAACCTCTCCCTCGCTCCTTTCCAAGCCCATGGTTGGGGAAAAGCTTTGCACCTACCTGACGATTTTAGAGATAGTCATCTTAGCAGTATTAATCCAAGAAGACAATGCGAAGAAGCTATCGGTTTACTATGTAAGCAAATCACTCCTCGATGCCGAGACACGATACAATCAGCTGGAGAAACTGGCACTCGCCCTCGTCCATGTATCTAGGAAGCTCAGACCATACTTTCAATGCTACTCCATAGTCGTCCTCACCTCCTTCCCACTTAAGAAGATACTCCATAAGCCAGAGTTATCAAGCCGGCTCACACAATGGACAGTAGAGTTTAGTGAGTTCGATATATCTTTCCAACCATGCACTGCCGTCAAATCCCATGCACTGACAGACTTTATTGTTGATTTCACCCCGAACACCACCATGCAGGCAGAAAAGGAGTTATTGCATGAATAACAGATCACCTTCGAAGTGGACTCTCTCAATAGATGGCTCAAGCAACGTGAATGGAAGTGGGCTCGTCGTTGTACTTATTACACCAGAAGGGGATATCATTTAATGGGCCATACGATGTGGGTTCAAGTGCATAAACAACAAAACCGAATATGAAGCTCTCATTGTTGGACTTTCTCTGGCCAAAGAGATCAGAGTAAGGAAGCTAGAGATAAAATTTGACTCTTAACTCATAGTCAAGCAGTTACAAGACACTTTCCAAGCTCGAGACTCAAAGATGACAGCCTACTTGAACTTGGTCAAAGAAATGCAAACCACTTTCGAAGAAATCTCCATCACCCAAGTCCCAAGAGGGGAGAACACCCATGCCAATGCCCTTGCCAATCTCGACTCAACCCTTCAAGGCTCCTCCCAATCATCCATTCCACTACTGTTCCTTTAATGGCCAGCTGACTAGAAGGAACACCCAACGAACAAGTTGCCCAAAGAAGAAATGCATGTCGAACCGGCCAACTCCTAGATGACCCCAATACTCAAATACTTGGAACATAATGAGCTCCCAGTCGACAAGAGTGAAGCACGCCATCTAAGAGCGAAAGCCGCAAGATTCACCATATACGAGGGCCAACTCCTTAGGAAGTCGTTCTTTGGCCCCTAACTTAAAGGTATAAGCCTAGAAGAAGCTAAGCAAATTCTCGCCGAACTCCATGAAGGCGAATGTGGAAACCATGCAGGAGGACGCAACCTTGCCCACCGGGTGATCACCGTTGGCTACTATTAGCCAACTATACGCACTAACTCAGCAACCTATGTGAAGAAATGTGACAACTGTCAGAGGTTCACCCATGTCTCACACCTCCCATCTGAGCGACTCAACTCCACGCTCACACCTTGGCCATTCATGAAGTGGGAGATGGATATAGTCAGAAAACTCCCGACCACACCTGGGCAGCGGGTCTTCATATTGGTGGTCAACGACTACTTTACTAAGTGGATCGAAGCTGAAGCAATCGCCCAAGTCAGAGACCAAGAGGTAAAAACCTTCATCTGGAAACACGTCATCTATAGATTTGGAATACCGAAGGAAATAGTCATCGACAATGGATCCCAATTCGTCAGCTTAGGCTTCAGAGACTTCTGTGACATGTGGGGGATCAAGCTCAGCTTCTCTACCCCCACGTAACCCCAACTCAAATGGCTAGGCTGAGTCATCAAATAAAATAATCATGTAGACTTTAAAAAAGCGCCTCTAGAAAGCCAAGGGCGCATGGGTAAACGAACTACCCGGGGTCCTCTAGTCCTACCGGACAATAGCCTACTCGTCCATATGTGAAACCCTTTTCTCCCTCACATATGGATTTGAAGCAGACATCTTAGCTAAAGTATCGATTCCTTCAACCAGACTCCAATGGTCGGACGAAGAAGCCAATAGCCAGAACCTTTTTCACAACTTGGACACAGTCGATGAACTACACGAGTAGGCGAACATCCGCAACACAATCTACTAGCAGCAGGCCACTCAACACTACAACCGTAATGTCCAAGTTAGAACTTTCAAACTAGGTAACTGGGTGCTCCGCAAAGTCTTTCAAAACACTAGGCAGATTAACTCTGGCAAGCTCGGCCCTACCTAGGAGGGTCCCTACAAGATCACCAAGGAAGTAGGGAATGGCGCCTACAGACTCCAAATCCCCGAGGGTAAAGACATCAGCAACAATTGAAATGCAATCCATCTCAAACGTTACTATTTTTAGTCAGACTTTCTCATTGACATTTCTGTTTTCTTGTTTTTTTTTTTTTTTAAAAAAAGGATGAATGTGTATGTCCACCTCCTTCACCGTCAGTTGGCCTCATGGCCTGAATTCAATAAAAGAACTATTCAGCAATAGAGTAGCACACACCTTCAATCGGCTTAGACAAATTCATCGACTTACACCTTCAATCGACTCAAATCGATTCATCGACTCACACCTTCAATTGGCTCAGATCGATTCATCGACTCACACCTTCAATCGGCTCAGACCAATTCATCGACTTAAACCTTCAATTGCTTAGACTGATTCATCGACTCACACCTTCAGTCGGCTCAGACTAATTCATCAGTTTACATCTTCAATTGGCTCAGACCGACCTAGACTAACTCATAAATTTACATATTTAATCGATTCAGACCGATTCATCGGCTTACACCTTCAATCGGCTCGGACCGATTCATCAGCATGCACCTTCAATCGGCTCAAACTGACTTATAAACTTACATATTTAATCGGCTCAGACCGATTCATCAACTTACACCTTCAATCGACTCAGACCGATTTATCGACTTACACCACCAGACGACCTAGATCTACCTAACAACTCAATGGCTTACATATCCGGTCAGTCGTACCGACACGCACCCATGACACTAGCAACTCAATCACTTGGCCTCATCCATATCACAGCCCAAGTAGTCGGTTCAAACCCCATACATCTATAAGCAATCAAGCAATCAACTCATCCATCTACAAGGAAAACAACAAAATGGAAACACAAGCAAAAACACAAAGCCCGTAACGGCTAAATATAAGAGAAACAAAAAAGCCTCAGGCGGCTAAGTATCGGGTACAAGAAAGGCACATACGCCATAAAAGGGCATCGTAGGCCCCAAAAATACATGAGGAAAGGAAAAATAAACATAAAGGGCATCATGGCCCACATCGTTAGTGCTAGTCGTCTCACCCATCTCCGATTCAATCACTCTATCACTGACCCCAACGGTCATCCTTACAACCTGGTCGCCAGCATCCTTCGTAACCGATAGCCCCGACTGGCTAGCAAGGTTGAATATCTGATCATTGACCCGCTCTTTCATATAATTTGAGTGACCAACAGCCTCCTCCTCCTCTATCTCCCGCAAGAGTTGGATGTTCTCATCTAGGTTCCAGTGGGAGGTGTTCCCAACCTTGTACTCTAGCATCAGCTCTCCCCTAGCCCTAATGATGGCGTCATCGATGATACTGAGGCACTGCTCCCTCAAGGACTTGACCTCTGCGTTCTTCTCTGCCAGCCCCCTCTTCAATCGTTCAAGCTTAGCCTCGACTTCCCTCAATCACTGCTGGCTCTCTTGCTCGACTTTCTGGGTCGTCATCTCTCTGTGTCGCAGATTGGCATTGGATTTAGATACATCTTGTATCCTCTTCTCTTGCGACATGATAGATTTCTTGAGGTGTGGGCTACTAGTGAAAGCTTGCATGACAAAACAACTCGATCAGTATACAATCACTATAAACACATTAAGGAAACATTATGGCTCATACTTGGAAAGCACAGGAAACACCTCAGTCGGCGGATGTGATAGCACCCATCTGGTTCAGACGGCTCTCGTTCACCAAAAACAGGAACAAATCGGCCAACTTGCTCATAGAAGCCGCGTTCAAATAGGTCGATGCGAAAGTCGGGATGCTAAAAATAAGCATCTCAATCTCCTCATCTCACACCACAGTCTTGGATGACCCAACCCCGGCCATAGGTGTCCGACCTGGTGGAGTCACAACCACATCCTCCACCTTTCTCTCCTCTCTGGCCGAAGAGTCCTTCTTTCGCTTCTCGTGACGTTTTACAATAGACTCACTCGCACTTGGGACAGTCAACTTCTTCATAAGCTTTTTTGCAATCGTAAATTCCTCAACAGTTAGTGGGTTCAACCTCAACTTATCGAACAAAATATGATTGCAATAGCGGATGAGCAGCACACTCCAAGTTTGCTTCAGCGAAAGGAAGGGGATACCTCGCTGAATCACACCCATTCCAGCCCAAAGGTGACTCATCCTCAGGTTTGCCTCATCCAACACGACTTGCCAATCCCTCTATGCTTTTGGAATAGCAAGAATCTTTTAGGTCTGCACGTCCAACCCGTCCCCACTCTGTTTGGCACGGTTGAATTCAAGATCTGCAAAGAGGAAAGACAATAAGATTTTAGTAATCAAAGCATAGGTAAAGACAAAGTTTCTCACCAGTCGCTCACCAGGTATACGGAATCTCGCCTTGGCCTCTCTCCCCAAAGACCGCTTCACCCCTCATAAAGAAGAAACGCTCCTTCCAATTTTTATCACTTGACTGAAGGTCAGTTACAAGGTAAGCCCGATCATGCCTAAAGTTGATCAAGTATCAGCCTTTATCCTTGTCATTTTCCTTTAGGAAATACAAGTATAACAACTCGTGTAGCCCAAACATCATATGATTCCGCACACAGAGGTCCTCTAGAGCCATCAACAACCTCCACCCATTCAGCATAATCTGGGTCGGCGCAATCATGAAATGGTTCAAGAGCTCCCAGACAAGACGAGGGATGGGAAGCCTTAACCCATCATGGAACCATTTCTCATAAATGCTCACCCAACCTTTTGCCTCCTAGTTGACCCGCTCGTACAACCTCGGCACCCTGATTTCGACAGACTCTAGGATGTGATACATCATCCTGATCCGCCATACATCACTCTCCTTCAACAAGGGCAGATAATCCCTACTCAATATCCCGCTACCAGGCTGACTCGTCTTGTCCTCGGAGCCACTGTTGGTAGAGGGCAAACTCTCGGAATCATCAACTTCATCGGAGTCTTCCCCACTCCTCCCTTGCCTTTCCGACTCACCATCACTCGAGGTGGCCCCACTCGACCCAGGGGCAACCACTTTCACCCCCTTTGGTACCTCGACCGGAACGCCCCCACCTTTGAGCATCATCACTACTGTTAGGGCATTCTCATACTCATTCCCAACTTTCGTCTCCGCCCCACTCAAGTTGCTCAACTCTAACCGCGACATTGAACACTTTGTCCACTCGACCCAGGCGACCAACCGACTTTCAATTCAAAGTCGAACCCTGTTTCGGAAGCCCCACTCGTCCAGAGCTACCGACCGACTGGTTCTCAAAACAGTCTTCTCTAACCTCTATGCGATCTTCGACTCGGTTTGGGCAACCAAATACTTGCTTGCTCAGAACCATTCATGCAGGTCTTTCACCACTCGGTCTAGAAGATCGGGTGACCCAAGTAACTAGCCCCTACCAGAAACCACGCTTCTTCACTGAAAGCACTACACTCGACCCTGTCAAGCAGACCGAAACGAGCCGAATGGGAAACTAACGTAAACAGATTTCATCTTCTACCTTCCCCAAACCTAGAATCTTTGAACCCATGTGAAAATTTTTGTGTTTTCTTCGTTCACCCCAAACTTCAAACCAAACAACCTAAGTCGCCACTAAATCTACCTTACCCAAAAATGAAAAAACACGGCACCTCCCAGTTTTTTCAAACCATTTCAAAAAGCTGAAGCAAACTTACCAAATCCCACTCAAATCTTTCCAAAAATGCTACACAAACAAAGAGGAAAAGAAAAGAAATAGAAAGTAGCGCAAAAAACCAATTTTTACAGTGAAAATGGTCGAAATCCACTAAAGAACGTCCACCGCCGCTGAAAAAACTTGAAAAGAGGAAGAAAATGTAAAGAAAGAGAAACGAGAGACAAAATGAAGATGCACAGTCGTCTCCTCGATTTTATGGACAAAGGCTGGCAAAAGAGACACGTGGCGGTCTTGCATTGGTTATGGAACAGAGTGGCTCTTTGTTTTCCCGCCCCAACCAAAGAGCAATCTCCACCGCACACGTGTAGCAGATCCGTGCACACTCGAAAGACGTGACCCCATGCATGCGCCCAACTCAATCACTCGACCAACCTGACCGAGTAGACGTGTCTAACATAAAAATTGTCCATTTCCTACGGCCAAGCAAACACATTCTAACACTTCACACCCATTCAATGCGCCTTCCCGACTAAACGAAAGGATCAGAAGTATTATCCCAGCCCTTAGGCCCTGTGACAAACCTCACCAAAAAGTTACAAAGCACCTACTTACTCAGTCATCCTGACCAAACGAGCCAATCATGAGTGGGAAGTGCACATACACCTTTTCGTTCGGATTTGACCAATCGGCCTAAGGTTCCACCACTAGAATGACCCTAACGCATTCCACTCAGCTCGTTACACTGACTGAGGACACCTTCCTAGGACAACCACACACCCACACACTCGACTCGATACACCAAGTGAGAACACCTTCATGGGATGTTTCGCATTTTTTTCCACCCGGTACGACATACCAAGTGAGGATACCTCAAGCAAATTCTTTCATGCTTCCCCTCGATTCGATGCATCAGGAGAGTCCATCAAGGCTAACTCCACTCCCTCACTTAGTCAGATATGCCAAGTGAAAGCATGATGATGTTTCACCTCTACCCGCTTGGCCTAGTGTACCGAATGCATCACCAACAACAAAAACTATGCTATTCATTCCCACGAACAGAGAAGCAACACGTTCACATGTTCGACCAGTCGATCGCGAAGGTCGACTAGGTACACCTCCACGCAACATCTACTCTCTAAACTAAACACTCTTTAACTTAGAGAGTGGGGGGCAAACTGTTAGGACCAAAAAATGTCCTCGACCCGAATAGGACCAAAGACGAAGATACCTTCAACAAAGCTCGAAGCCAGGGCCTAATTTGATTGGGCCTGCAATAGAGTTTACATACCAGGTCCATTCGGTACACCTACCTAGTTGCTCACCATTCGGACCCAATCAATAGAAGCCTGATTCATTTAGGCCTCACCGCCAGTTTATCTGAGCCTAGGCCCTCTGATCCTAGGCCACCTTCTAGACTTAGGATCTACTTGGAACCTAGGGTCACTTACTTACCCCGGTACTATCTGAACTCTATCGAAGAGGTCCTTCCACCCGGTGTGACATACCGAGTGAGGATACCTCAAGCAGATTCTTTCATGCTTCCCATTGATCCGATGCACCGGGCGTGTCTATCAAGGTCAACTCTACTCCCTTACTCGGTTAGATATGCCGAGTGAAAGCATGCTGATGTTTCAGCTCCACCCGCTCGGCCTGGTGTACCAAATGCATCACCTACAACAAAAGCTATACTATTCATTCCTGCGAACAGAGAAGCATCACGTTCACATGTTCGATAGGTCGATCGCAAAGGTCGACTAGGTACACATCCACGCAATGTCTACTCTCTAAGCTAAGCACTCCGTAACTTAGAGAGTGGGGGGCAAACTGTTAGGGCTAAAAAATGTCCATGGCCCGAATAGGCCCAAAGACGAAGACACCTTCAACAAAGCTCGAAGCCAGGGCCCAATTCCGATTGGGCCTGCAACAAAATTTGCATATCAGGTCCGTTTGGTACACCTACCCAGTTGCTTACCATTCAAACCCAATCAGTAGAGGCCCAATTTGTTTAGGCCTCACCGCCAGTTTATCTAGGAATTTGTTTAGGCCTCACCGCCAGTTTATCTAGGCCCAAGCCCTCTGATCCTAGGCCACCTTCTGGACTTAGGATCTACTTGGAGCCCAGGGTTGCCTACTTACCTCGATACTATCCGAACTCTATCAAAGAGGTCCATCATTACCCTAAATCATCTAAGATCCGTGTCTTAAACCCGTTGGGACTCCTTTTCCTACTAAGGTAAGGGAGTCAAAGGTTCTCCTTTTGACAAAACCTCAACTCCAAGGACTCTTAGTCCCACCAGGATTCAAAGATCCTACAGTCACTATTTAAACAAGGGCCAACACTATTACAAGGACATGGACATTACACCTTTAGACCTGACAGTTTCTACTCTTGAGAACTTTGCATTACAACCGTAGTTATAGTCTCCGACTAGACTCCTGGTAACCTTCTCTTTCCCTAACCCTCACTAAATTAGCCTCATTCAGGCTTGCTGACTTGAACCTCGGAGTGCCTACGACAAACACCACCTTGGTGTTTTCCATTCGCTTCACGATTGTTTTCTCGCGTGTACAGGTACAGTAGATTGCTAGTGGCATCAACCTCACGGGATCAGTCCCTATTTTCGTGAAAGTAGATTTTTTGCATCTACACTTAGATAACTTCACATAAAAAAGAGAGCTAGCTATTTTTTTTTTTTTTTTCTAAAATTATATTTAATTATTGTCAACATTTAATAAAAATGAGTGTAATATTTTGACTATACTATATGAACTATACGACTGTACGAGATCCTTCAAAACTCAAATTATGTTTAAATCAATAAAAAGAATCCAACTATATAATATAAATGCTTTTGCTGCACTTGCAAGGGCAAAGGTGATAACATACAAACAGAAAATTCAATAACAGTGAAGTGACAGAGAAATTATATATTGCAAAATTATTTAAGTGATTATGAGTCATTAATTACAAGCCATTTTTTGGGGTAGACACCAGTCAATTTTATGCCATATGAAAATAAAATGCAACGAGTAGAGGAACCTCAAGTGCCATTAGACCTGTGGAAATCCAAATTATGATTCTCACAGTCAAAATCAAGGAAGAATATTTAAGCTCGAGGGTCGAAAGTATTAACAGAACTATAGCAGAAAGCAAAGAGGCACACATTGCGAGAACTACTGCTTTGAAGTGAAGCTTGTTTATTGTTGTTGCTGATGATTGATTTCCTGAAACGCCAATCAGAAAACTAACAATCCCAGTTGTTGATACTGAGATCACAAGGCCTGCAATTTTTGACCCATTTTTTCTTAGAATTTCTGCTTCAGCTTCATGATCTCTTATAGTTTGCTGTGGAGCCATTTGGAATGTTGGGAGCAGTGTTTCTTCAGGTATTTGATGGTCAACTCCTGTAGTTTTATCTAGCTGCCATAGCACATGAAATCAAATCATTCAACAATTCGTTTTCCATGAAGAAACAAATTAATCGTCATTATTTTGTTACGCAAAATGTAATCTCTTTGTTAATCATCATTAGTTAACTGTTAAAACTTTGTAATATTTTAACTAGAGAAATTATAATGGGGAGTTTAAAATTGAAATTGTGTTATTACTTGGCTAATTCTTAATTTTGGTTAAGTTATTAAGGCTGTAAAGGAATTGAATGTGGACTATTGATATGCAAGTATCATCCTATCGACGAGTGCTAGTGACTGTCACTAACCCTCCTCGTATATATATATATATATATATATATATATATATAGCTGGCAGTCACTATTATAAATAGCACTCCTCTTTTTTTAAAATAACAATGTATACGATTGAGAACATTTCTTTACTATGTTGAAGCTTCTTCGAAAACATTATTCAGGAAAGACCAGTCCTTTATCAAAGTGCATCATTAACTTGTGCTTATTGATTATGTTAACATAGATCAGGAGAGTTTTAATTTGCTGCGAAAAAGTTTACAAAATCAAGACAAAGTTGTTCGAAAATATTATAAAGGAAAGACCGGTTTATCAACGTGATCATAAAACTATATTTTATGATTTATGAATTATGAATTATGTTAATCATTAATTTATTTTTATGGATTAAATTTAGGATCAAAAGACTTTTTGTTCTGCAAAGTCTAACAAAAAGAAAAATCTGACTGTAGAATATTGGAAAAAGTTTGTTAAGACTGTCAGATTTTTGTCTTTTTGAAGACTTTATTTACACACCAAATGACCAAAATCTGAGTGCAATATGCATGATATTGATACACATTTTAATATATGTTTTTTGTTTACTGGTATTTGCTACTTGTAGCTTTAAAACACACGTAAATTAAAAGATGAATAGCCATATGTTTATTAAGAGTTGATATAGATAGTTTTCACCAGGTTTTCTTGAGGTTGGCAGTAGTGATCGATGTTGTAGTCTTGTGTCTATTGACATTATGTAGCAAATTATTATAAGGAAATTCAGACCTCTTGAACGTTTTCAGGGAGCCCATATTGTGTGTCTGATGGAAAATGCAAGTGATGACCCTGGATCTCCAAAATTCCAGATTCACTTGACGTTTGACCCTCGTCTAATTCAGGATCAATAATAATACTACTATTGTCACTGAAATGATCACCTTCCTGAACTTCAACATTATTCTGCAAAATCAGAAAATTAAAACATATATATAATATCAAATATTGGCACCTAAAAAACTTACTGAGTAAAATATATATGGTTACCTCAGCGAGCTTGGTATCTTTTTGTCGCTTAACAGTAGTAAAATGGATAAGCAGTATGGAAACAAGAACTGAAATCATTATCATTGTGATTATTGCCATTGAATCTGAATGTTTTGCTGCAAGAGACAAACAAAATGCGTTAGTCAATTAATTACACAACAAATCCTGTTATTAATTATAGATTGAACAGTGCCCATTAATGGACCTTTGTCATATTCCATTTACTTTATAATATGAATGATACATGGATGCATGTCGTTTCCAGTTTAATAACAATTTATTGCATAGGATCCATGAGCCGCAAATCTTTGAATAAGATATGCATTATGCCTTCCTTCCGAAAAACTAAATTAACTATGCAAATCAAGAAAAATATAAATAAATAAATGAAAATAGAAAAGGTAGCATCATTAATTAAAAGACAGCTAAGAGAAGAAATAAATAATTATAATTTCTAGGTTGGTTCTTACTTAGTGAAGGAGGAAAGGAGTTTGAGAGCTAAAGATAAAAGGGTTCGGGAGCTTTCTCGGTAACTGAAGAAGCAATATATAGGAAAATGCACGGAGCTGTTTATGGAAATTGCACCAATTGATACTGTTGAAGCTACAATGACTAAAACAGACCAGAGGGACTCCCTCCTGGAAATTTAAGGAAAAGTTGTGCTGATTATTAATTCTTGTCTGCTTAGTGAGGTTGGGAGTGGTCGTTGTTGATGTTGCATTTCCAACAAAATAAGTAGTTTCTCTTATGTTTCTTGTTGAGTTAAAATTTCATTAAAAGTGCGTAATTTTACATTATTGATAAGTGATAACAGTACTTAGCTTGTTACTAACCGGTATGAACGACGCAACAATTCTAGAGAAATATATATATATATATAAGATCGTCCTGATATAATTTTATCATGACTATGCTTGAATACTATTAGATTTACTTATTGGATTATAATGATATTTTACATATAAAAATCTAAGGGGGTGTTTGGTTCAGAAAATATCGTATTACTTGGAATGTTAGATTAATAGAAAATTAGATTATCTTAAAAATTACTATGAATGTTTAGGGAAATGTATTTGATTGGTTGAAATAAATTTGTGGGTATGTTATATAATTTACTAAATTGTCCTCCTTTTTAAATATTAATATAGCATTATTTTTTTAATTATTTCTTTTAACCCGCTACATGTCATATTTAACTAAAACACCAAGCAACAAAAAAAGTTTAAAACTTAACAAAAACACCCTCACCCACCCCAAGCCATTGCAGGCAACCAGCCACCACCATCGGCGGCCACAATAGTGGCCATAACGACGCACGACCATTCGGATTTGGCCGGTCGTGTGTCGATCTAGCCATTCGACCAAATCCATCATGGATTTGGCCGAAAATGGCCAAATCTACGGCTAGAACTAGCCGTCGTTAACGGCCAAAGTTCTGGTCATAGTTAATGGCTAGAGTTCTAGGCATTGATATCTAGATATCTGGCCGTTAACAACGACCAGAACTTAGGCCGTTAGTTTCAACCGTTGATGACCATAATGTAGCTGTCAACGACGGCTAGATCTATCTGGTCGTTAATGGCCAGAAGCCGTAGATCTGCCTGAAAAAGCCATAATAGCACACAATCGGCCATTTCTGGCCCGTCATGCACCTTGCTGATGCCGGTCGGTGGTGGTGGCCGGTAGCCAGTGACTGGCAGTGGTACCCACATTTGGCCACCACCCTTGGGTAATTTTTTTAAAGTCCAAGGGTATTTATGTGTTAAAATTTTTGTATATGAGAATAAAATAGTCCATGAATATATTTGTAAACTGTTTTCAAATTGAGAGCATTACTACCCAAAAATTTTAATAGTTAAGGATAAAATTGTAACAAAAATAGGATTACCAAATAATCTTAAGATACCTAAGAAAATGAAGGTAATCAGATTATCTCCTATATTACCAACTGTATTTACTATTGGTTTTGGAAGATTAGAGGAATCTTATATTACTTGACAACCAAACGTGATAATCAAGTAATATAAGATGACATTACCTCAATAATGGGAGATTACTCTCCAACCAAACACATCCTAAGGGTGATTATATATATATAGTCATAATGGTGGGATCAAACTAATTTATAATTTATTACTATAAGAACATTATAACTTAATAGAGGTTTAGTTACAAAAATTACTGTTTTGATTTCTTATTTTATAATTCATGTTTTAGTAGTATGAATTAGGATTTCAATTTATTGTTTTCATAGTCATTGCTGAAATTAGATAAGAAGATAAAAGAAATAATCCTAAGGATGATAGTACGGAAATTAAAAAAAAAAATCGTGCCAAGACTCTAAACATACTTGAGAAGTTAGAAATATTTTGGCTTCAACATGAAAGTGTCTATGCTAGTGAGTTATTGCACATCCACAAGTTAAAAGATGTGATAACAACTCTAAAGCATAAATCATTGTCCCTAATAATTTTAAATAAATAATTTATTTCATTTTAAATCTTTAGTGTAACATAGCATTTTTTTTTTTTTTTTTTTTTTTTGCAATATACAGATAATTATTATGTGCAGGCAACTTTTTTAAGACGGAAATTAGAAAAATTATAACTTATGACAATGAAAAGTTTATTCTTATCTATAACTATCCCAAGTTGGGATTATAATTTTTTATAACTATATAAAGGTTATTCCTATATAGAATATCACTATAGAGAGATTTTACTGTATATATGTAAAATTTCCATCTGAAGCAATTTAATGTTTTGAAATATATATTGATGAAATAAACAAAAGTTGGAAAAATTATAATCAACCTTAAAATATGTATAAGTATAATTAAGACAAAATCAAAATAACCATATTTTGGAAATAAATCTTTTCCTCCAAAATCACTAAAATAAAATTTATAAATGAATAATAAAAGATGTGAAAACTATTCTAGCATTTTAATTATTCTTAAATGTTTTATAAAAATAATGTGGAATAAAAAAGAAATTGTTTTTATTTTTTTATTTTTTGGTTGGGTTAAATTAATTTTTTTATTTTAAATTTTTTTTAAATCTTTTTTTTTTTTTATTATTTGGTTTTTTTTTATTTTTTTTTATTAAATTGTTTTTTTTACAACAAATTGGTCTCACTAGAGTGTAAAAAAAGTAAACCTTCTTTTCCCTATTATTATTGAGTTCAAAACTTGAAATTCCAAGTTTCTTGGGAACTTTAAAACCTTCATTACAAATACTATTGATACAATAGAACATTTCTATAGTGATACTCTATATAGGAATAACCTCCACATAGTCATAAAAACTTCTGATCCCAACTTGGGCCAATTATAAATAAGAATAAATTTCAAATTGTAATAGGTTATAATTTTTCTAGGTCCCGTCTTAAGAAACTTGTCTCTACGTAGTAATAATTATATGCATATTGTAAAATATATATGTTCTGTTATATTAAAAGTTTAAGATGAAATAAAATATTTATTTAAAGTTATTTGGGACATTGATTTATAATTTAAAGTTGTTATCACATCTTGTATCTTGCAGGTACATAATAAACCACCAGCATTGACACCTTCTTGTTGAAGCCAAAATATTTCTAGCGCTTAAACATGTTTAGAGCTTCTTGGCATGAAATTTTTGGTATTTCCGTACTATCATCCTCAAGATTATCTCTTTCCTCTTCTTATCTAATTCTAGTAATGATTTCTTTTTCAATTAAAACATATATGACTTGTTGCTAATTTGGATTATTGAGGAAGATATTAATATCCATTGGATTAGTGTAGTGAAGTTGTCGAATTTGATCACTCAATTTTACAGTGACTCTTCGATATCCATTTCCGTACTAATACTACTAAAACATGAATTACAAAATGAGAAATCAAAACAATAATTTTTGTAATTACATCTCTATTAAATTATAACCTTCTTATAGTAATAAATTTAATTGGTCTCAAAATCATGACTATAAAGAAGTTCTACTGTATAATTATATACCTTTGAATCCTTATAAACTTTTTATCAACCACATGAACCCTAATACCCTATCAACTCCTCGATCCTATTGAGCCTAAACGTAGGTTATTGTATATTTTATTTCTCTTTTTCAAGATCGACAACAAGGCTTAACATTACATCAGCTTCAAAACATATATATAGATGTGTGAAGAACATTATATTTATAGGTTAACTCAGTGTGAAACAAATTAAGTCTGGTCTTATAAGAAGTTACCGAACCATAAGTTTAAATAAATAAATAAAAGTATCTATCATATCATTTAACATTTTAGATTTAAACACTCAAAATTCATGGTATCACAATCTTTGATACGACGATTACGTAATTATTAGACCACAATATCAAATATATACGCTAATGTTAGTGTAATTAACTTTTTAAAGGTAATACGCTATATAGATCACGTGCCATAGAATTAACTTTTCAGCGTTGTGTATAGTTAGGAAATTCATGCTCATAAAGAATATTTTATTAATCGATAATGACCATACAGATGGATTATTGATTTGATCTGCATATAACTTTATGTAAACGTTAAATTGCAAGTCAAAGTCATATTAAAGTTAATTAAGTGACAAACTTTCGGTAGAACGATAACTAATTTTTCTTACTTTCGGTAGAACATCATTGGAATAAGATAAAGTTTTGCTTCTGTTTTTGACAGTATATGCTAACAAAAAGAAAGAAAAAGAAAGGTACGATGTAGATACTTCAAAAAAAAATGAAGATGACCAACCTCTTTGTGGAATATTCATATTTGTCAAACTTTTGAGTTGTGTGTTCATAATAGTTATAGTGTGTACACTGGTTGCCAATCTTATGATTTGACTTGTTTCCTTTATCGTGTGTATGCAAATCAGATCTACGTGCACACTGATTTTCAAACTTGTGTCTTGGCTTGTTTCGTTTCGACTGTGTGTGCACAACGATTTGTGCTTACACTCTCGCTTCAAATATTTGCAACCCAGCACGAGTTGCATATCTGATAAAGTGAAAAAGATATTGTTTATCTTTGTCTCTTGCATTTTAGGACCCTTTTACATATGTCATAATATCCTTAAGTGGTCCTAGAGAATAAAGTTATCTTTCCCGATTTGTTTTACGGTCCAAACCAAAAGAAGGAATATTTTCCTTATTTGGACAAACATTGGTCAATCTCTTGTTGATTGACTTGGCACTATATTGTTGAGCAAAAAACCCTTCATTATATAATCTTCTTTCTTGAGTGTATGAATCTAACCTTTTGACNAAAAAAAAAAAAAAAAAAAAACGAAGATGACCAACCTCTTTATGGAATATTTATATTTGTCAAACTTATGAGTTGTGTGTTCACAATAGTTATAATGTGTACACTGGTTGCCAATCTTATGATTTGACTTGTTTCCTTGGTCGTGTGTGTGTAAATCAGATCTACGTGCACACTGATTTTCAGACTTGTGTCTTGACTTGTTTCATTTCGACTGTGTGTACACTAAGGGTGTTCAAAAAAACCGATTGAAACCAGAATCGGCAGGTACCCGGGGTTTGGTTCCAGTTCCTACCCAGAACTGGTCATCAATGGGTAGGTTCTGGTTCTAAATTTTTGGAACCGTTACTGTGCGGTTCCGTTTTTGGTTCCAGTTCTTATAGTTAGGAACCGGAACCAAAACCGGGTACCAAGACTAATATAAAATAAAATTAAAGAGTAGGGAGTTAATAAAAACTTTTGTAGAAAAAGTAATGTGAACACATTTATATTTATATTTCATAACATTTAAAGTAAGTTGGTTGACTTTTGAGAATCTATCTTTACAAAGTAATGGAGTTTTTAATTTTTAATTTATAATTTGTAATTTTATTTTTGTTAACAAGTTCCAAGTGGGGGGGTATTTGTAAATTTTAAGGGTTTTTTTGTAATTTTAAAAACTTTTGGGGGGTTCTGAATTTTATAGGGTACCCAGAACCGGAACCGGAACCGAAACCGAAACCATTGTTACATGTTCCGATTCTGGGTAACTAGGAACCGAAATCGTTGGTTCGGATTCCAGTTCCTTCAAAAAATGCAAGGTACCCGGAACCGAACACCCCTAGTGTGCACAACGATTTGTACTTACACTCTCGCTTCAGATATATGCAACCCAGCACAAGTTGCATATCTGATAAAGTGAAAAAGATATTGTTTATCTTTGTCTCTTGCTTTTTAGGACCCTTTTACATATGTCATAATATCCTTAAGTGGTCCTAGGGAATAAAGTTATCTTTCCTGATTTGTTTTGCGATACAAACCAAAAGAAGGAATATTTTCCTTATTTGGACAAACATTGGTCAGTCCCTTGTTGGTTGACTTGGCATTATATTGTTGAGCAAAAAACCTTTCATTATATAATCTTCTTTCTTGAGTGTATGAATCTAACCTTTTAACATTTTGTTTCATTGCACTTTGAATTTCTTAGAGTATTTTTTCTCTTAAGGTTCAAGGTTCATTTCCATTGTGTGCCAAAACCTCACCATATCAAACATAGACTTGATGGCTCTTGGAACGTGGTTCATTTGCTGATGCTGGTGCATGGCGTCAGTGTTTGAAGCTTGGTGGTTCACAAGTTGTTCTTGGGTGTCTTCCTAGCGTGAAGAAGATCAAAGGAATGGCTACACGTTAAGGATTCAGAGTGTGGTGGTAAGTGCAAAGTTGAACAGGGAGTTCTTTTTACTATAACTTAGACCAACTTTGAACTTTATCTTGTAATGTGTTTTTTACTTAGTAGATTGCTTCAATCCGAACAAGGTCCCATGGATGTAGGCTAAAAGTGGATTTAGCCGAAGCATGTATATGGTTGTGTTCTTTACTTTCTACACTTGTGTTTGATATAGTTAAACTGAAAATGTCTTAATCTACTTGGTAAATATTCCACTACACTTTAAAATGGGTACCTAAATGATAAATAGAGTTCACTTAACTACAGCAAGTGGCATCAAAGCAAGTTCTGATAAGTTGCTTCAGTAGATCCTTACCCATTTTACTTGTTTTCGTGTGCATCTAAGTGATCTGATTATTGGTTGAAATCTGATCTGTTGTTGTGTTTTATTTTGGATCTGCTACTTGTCAGTGTGTGCACTACCGTTTGTTATGTTAGCATCTGTCTGATTATTTTTTGTCATGAGTTTCTTCACTGAAGGTGGATCTGCTCATAGACCACCTCTGTTAGAAGTACCTAACTATTACACATGAAGACCTAGGATGCGTGCTTTTCTTAAGTCTATAGATGAAAGAGTCTAGTCCACAGTTGTGGATGGTTGGACAACACTTGTTATTGTTGAAAATGAAGTTTCTAGACCAAAACCTATTGCTAGTTGGACTACTGATGAGATAACTTCGGCAAATTATAACTCTAAAGCCCTTTATACTCTTTTTAATGTTGTTAATGTGAATCAAATGAAAGTCATAGCTAACTGTGAGCTTCCTAAAGATGCTTGGGATAGGCTTCAAGTCAAGAATGAGGGAACTAGTACCATTAAAAAGAAATAGGCTTAGAAGACTTGTCACTGATTTTGAAAATCTGAACATGGAAGCTGATAACACTATAACTGATATTTATGGTAGAGTTTGTGATATTTCTAATGAATGTTTTACTTTAGGTAGAACGTATTCTAATGCTAAACTTGTCAAGAAAGTGCTTTGCTCCTTACTTCAGAGGTTTATGTCAAAGATGACCACCATTGAAGAATGCCGAGATGTGGATGCTATGGACATTGATCAACTCATTGGCTCTCTCCAAACCTATGAACTGAATCTGCAACGTTGGGAAAAGCAGAAACCAAGTAAAGGTTTGGCTCTCAAACATGAGGTTGATTCTGATCCTTTTGATGATTGTGATTTAAGTTCATTGGATGATGAAAATTGTGTTTTACTTAAAAGAATTTTGCAAAGTTTAAAAAAAAAAAAAAAAAAAAAAAAAAAAAACATGAAAAAGCCTCATATAGTGGTTATGGCCGAAAACCTTTCGCAAAAAAGCCTTATGACCATCAAACCCCTGATACCTTTACAAAGAAATTTTCAAAAGATAAAGAAAATAAAAATAAAGGTATCAAGTGTTTTGAATGTGAGGGTTTCGGGCACATACAATCTGAGTATGCTAACACACTGAAAAAGAAGAAAGGTAAAGTCATGGATGCCATTTTGAGTGAGAGTAAGCATGATGAGAGTGATGATGATGATGATTCGGGTGATAATGAGAATGTTTTAGCCTTCATTGTGAATCAAGAAGATAGTAAGAGTGAAGTTTCAGATGACACTGTTGATATCTATGCTAAGCACCAAGAGGCATATGATAAAATGTATGACCAATGGCTAAAGGCTGTGAAAAAGTTGCAATCTCTTAGTATTGAGAATGCTACTTTGTTAAAGCAAAAGAAAGCCTTGTCCAAAAAGATAGTTGTTCTTACTATTGAACTAACTGAGGCTAAGATCATCATTGATAATTTGAATGCAGGTTCTCTTAAGTTTGATGAAGTGTCTGGTCAAGGAAAATCCTTTGGAGATCGGTATGGTTTGGGATTCAATCCTAGAGCTATCACATCGAAAGCTGGTACTACCATATTTGTGAAGGCCACTGAAACTCCTGCTAAAGGAATTGCTGTGAGATGGGTTACGAAGGTATCAAAATTCATTCCTATTTTTCATTTTTGTAACAAAAAATGTCACATCATACCCAAATGCTTCAGGTTCATTGCTTATTTGAAGAAAGTTTTTAAGAACCATATTTTTGTTGCTAATGTAAATCATAATGTTAACAATGGTTTTTCTTCCAAAAGAGTTTGGAAACCTAAGTCTAATGTGAACTATTTTGTATCTCATACTTCTTTGCTTGCATTTCAAAATGATCTTTGGTATCTAGATAGTGGTTGTTCAAGGCATATGACAAGTAATAAATCTTTCTTGACTGAACTTGAATCGGTTGATAGTGGGCATGTCACTTATGGAGATGGAAAGAAAGGTAAAATTCTTGGTAAATTGTCAATTGTGCTACCTGATTTTCCTATTTTAAAAGATGTCTTAGTTGTTGATGGTTTGATGGCTAATTTGATTAGTATTAGCCAAACTTGTGATAAAGATTTTGTGGTTCAATTCTCAAAGGACAAGTGTCAAATCTTGAATGGTAAAGGTGTTTCTTTACTTTAGGGAAAAAGGCCAAATGACAATTGTAACTTGCTTTCTAACCGTGTGTCATGCTTCAGTTCAAAAATAGATACCACAAACTTGTGGCATGAGAAACTTGGTCACATGAACTTCAAGGACTTGGTAAGACTCCCAAAGAAAGAAGTGTTAAAGGACTACCAAAACTTGAACTTCTAAAAGGTAATGTGTGTGGTCCATGTCAACATGGTAAGCAAACTAGAATATCTCATAAAGCTTTGTCAAATCTCAATACCTCACGTGTTTTGGAATTGCTCCATATGGATCTAATGGGTCCTATGCAAGTTGAGAGTTTGGGAGGTAAAAGGTTGTGTTTGTTTGTGTTGATTATTTTTCAAGGTATGCTTAGGTTGATTTTTTGCATGAGAAATTTGATTCCTTCAATGCATTTTAAAAATTGGCTAAAAGGCTGCTTGTTGGGAAGAGTTCAAAGGCTACAAAAATTGTGAGAATTGGGAGTGACCATGGAAAGGAATTTGAGAATACTGATTTTGCAAATTTTTGTGATGTACAGGGCATATTCCATGAATTTTCAACATCAAAAACACCTCAACAAAATGGTGTTGTGGAAAGGAAAAACAGAGTGCTTCAAGAGATGGCTAGGGTGATGCTTAATGCCAAAAAGCTTTCTACAAGACTTTGAGCAGAAGCCATTAACATGACATGTCATATTTCCAACAGAGTTTACCTTAAAAAATGTACTATTCAAATTCCCTATGAGCTGTGGAAAGGTAAGAAACCTAATTTCTCTTACTTTCATGTCTTTGGATGCAAATGTTACATCTTGAATGATAGAGAAAATTTAGGTAAGTTTGATTCTAGGAGTGATGAACGAGTTTTTATTGGATATTCTTCCAATAGCCGTGCATTTAGGATTTATAACATGCATTTTGAAAAAGTCTTAGAATCCATTAATGTTGTGTTTAGTGATGCAGAAGATTTTCCAAAATATTCTCAAGAATATAAAATTCAAGACAAATTTGTTCCTCGTGTGCCCACACAATATGGTGTGAACGCTTCTGAATCTCCTGAACCTAAACCTTCGTCAAATGTGTTATCACCTACTTTCGATGCTACAACAACAGGATCCGCTCCATGCAAAAAATCATCTGTTGATTCATCATTGCAAAATGAAGGGATAGAGCTGGTTGTTAATCTTTCTAATGAAAACATTCAAAGGAGAAATCAAAGAAGAAAAGATCCACCAACATGGGTTCAAAAAGCTCATCCACCTTCAATCATGATTGAAGATCCAAATGAGGTCATGGTTACAAGAAGGAGAAGACAAATGAAATTAACTATCTTTGTTATATGTCTCTTGCAAAGTCGAAGAATGCCAAACAAGCTTTGAAAGATGAAAATTGGATTGAGGCGATGCAAGAAGAACTGGAACAATTCAAAAGAAATGATGTTTGGACACTTGTACCAAGACCAGAGGGAATTAACATAATAGGTACCAAATGGGTTTTCAAAAATAAAACTGATGAGTTTGGTAGTGTTGTTAAGAACAAAGCTAGGCTTGTAGCCCAAGGATATACTCAAGTTGAGGGAATTGATTTTGATGAAACCTTCACACCCGTTGCTCGACTTGAATCAATCCGTCTACTGCTTTCTGTTGCCTGCCATCTCAAGATAAAATTGTTCCAAATGGATGTCAAAAGGGCCTTCTTGAATGGGATGCTCATCGAAGAAGTGTATGTTGAACAACCGATTAGCTTTCAAGACCCCCACAAACCTAATCATGCATTCAAATTGAAGAAAGCTCTTTATGGTTTGAAACAAGCCCCACAAGCTTGGTATGAAAGGTTGACAACTTTTCTTCTTGAGCATAACTATGAACAAGGTAATGCCGACAAAACCCTCTTTATCAAGCGTGCTAACAATGAAATCTTATGTGCACAGATTTATGTTGATGATATTGTGTTTGGTTCTACATCTCATTCACATGCACTTGAATTCATTAGTCTAATGAAAAATGAGTTTGAGATAAGTATGGTAGGGGAATTGAATATGTTTCTTGGTCTTCAAATTAAACAAATGAATAATGGCATGTTTGTTTCCCAATCAAAGTGTGCTAGAAACATGTTGAAAAGATTTTGTCTTGAGAATGCAAAGCATGCTAAAACTCCTATGAGTGTTACCCTTAAGTTATGCAAAGACGAAAATGGTAAAAAGATAGACAACAAAATGTACCGAAGCATGATAGGAAGTCTTCTTTACTTAAGTTGACCTGATATTTGCTTTAGTGTTGGTGTTTGTGCAAGATTTCAAACTAATCCATCCGAGTTGCACTTGAATGCAGTGAAAATAATCATGAAATATGTTTCAGGTAAGTGTGATTTTGGGCTTTGGTACTCATTTGATTCTAACAGTTGTTTGGTTAGATATAGTGATATGGATTGGGCAGGAAGTTTGGATGATTGAAAGAGCACTTCAGGTGGATGTTTCTATCTTAGAAACAATATTGTCACATGGTACAGCAAGAAGCAAAATGCAATCTCCCTATCTAC
This sequence comes from Pistacia vera, assembly GCF_008641045.1. NCBI lineage: Eukaryota > Viridiplantae > Streptophyta > Magnoliopsida > Sapindales > Anacardiaceae > Pistacia > Pistacia vera. Next base: position 95,467 of record NW_022196359.1, on the reverse strand, counting down.
TGTTGAGACTGAGTACATTGCCGCAGGGAGTTGTTGCACTCAAATTTTATGGTTAAAGCAAATGTTGAATGATTATGGTGTTGATCAAGATTGTATGATGATTTTTTGTGATAACATGAGTGCTATTAACATCTCAAAGAATCCAATCTAGCATTCTAGGACTAAGCAGATTAACATAAGACATCATGTCATTAGAGAGTTAATTGAGGAAAACATCATTGCACTTGCTCATGTGAACACAAAATCCCAGTTGGCTAATTTATTTACAAAAGCACTTGACCGTGATACTTTTATTTTCTTGAGGAAGTCCATTGGACTACATCAACTTGAATAGTTTTTCATTTCAGTTAATGAATAAAGCATGAACATGCTACTTTTATTTTTGTTTATCAAGACTCCTTAATCTGTGCTAGCACTCTAATTGTCATTTATTTTCTCTTGTCTATGTGCTAACTCTGGTATGTTGTGTTCACTAAGACTCTGTTGATTGTCTATTCTTGTCACCATCTTGAAAGAGCTACCTTGTATGAAGTGTGAAAGTTGTTTTGAGTAATTTTCTGATTTGTAGAGACCCTATATTTTGGAAAATCTACCATTAAGAAGACTACCTTCTTGCAAGTGTGAAAGCTACATTTTGGTTACGTTTATGAGAGTTACTTGCCCTTTAATCAAAATGAAAAGAAAAATCTTTATTTTCTATGCTGAAAAAGAAAAATGCAAAATATAGTTGGGCATGAGGGAAGGGGGAGGTTCCCTTGCAAAATTTAAAATTGACCAATGTGTCATTTTACCCCCTTGAAGACACTATCACACTGAGACAAGCTCTTGGAAATTTATCTCACTTGTGTGTGATTGAGAAAGTGTTGTTTTGATTGTATTGTGTTGACAACTTCTGTAAGAGTTTTTGTGCTTTTTAAGATTGAAAATTTTGATTTATTAGGATGAATTGCACAGATTGACTATCTTGGCCCTCAAAAATTTATGTGAAGCATTTCATCATTTAATTTTATGCTTTTAAAAATTTGTTTCAATAAAGTCTAGTCTTTTGAAAAATTTCTGATGATCTTTTGGAATGTTGTGTGCTCACACAATTGCATATGTACACTCATTTAGGATAGAGTTCTATTTTTGGTATAACTCTTTTTTAGCCCCTCAGAATCACCGCCTACCATAAATGTGTTGTCCTAATATCTTTTGCGTCAATCTTCATTTTCTAAATCCCTAATAGCGCCGACTATTTTTTCTGTTCCTCACAATATTTCTCTCAAAATTTTACTGATTTTTCTTTGTTTTCTCACATGGATTCAAGAAAGAAAGGCCATGGAGGAATCACTCAAGAAGGGATTTCAAAACGTGAAGAAATCCAGTAAAAAAAAGGTGATGAAGGAGAAAAAGCCACCAGAGTCTAATTCTGCGACACCAGAAGAGTTCTATGAGGAAGAGACCAGTCATTCATCCTCACTTGTTTCTTCCCCCGTTTCCAGTGATAACCGGGACTCCATGCGCTCACAGAAGGAGTCTATGTCTACCTCGCCTGAGAAGTCGCCTGAAAAATCCTCTTTGGTGTCGGACAACGCCTCAGACAACACTCCGATAGCCACTCTGAAATCGCAAAAAGAAGATTCTTCAAAAGCCACACCTTTAAAGCCTCTAGCTCCAACAGAGTGGGCAAAAAAGAAAGGAAAAGCTATTATGAAGGAGCCTGTGACTAGTAAAATCTCTCCTGTTGTTTTACTTGCTGCTGAGATTAGATTTAGGAGCCACATTGTCAAGAAGACAATTGTGAGCAAAGCAAATGTTAGGCTAGAAGATTTTGATGAATTCCATGCAATGATGAAGGAAAGGAATTGGTTAAGAATTGTCACTGGTTTGACTGCCCCTGTCCAAACTCTTGTTCAAGAGTTTTATGCCCATTTTGGCTTGGACAATGTTGAACCAAATTCAAATAAACACAATGATAAAGTTTATGTTAGAGGACATTGGGTCTTATTTACGAAGGATGTTGTTAGGGATGGTCTTGGTTTGAAGAAAGCAAAAAGAACTTTGATTTGAAGAGTTTAGACTTAGACAAAATTGTCAAAGTGATAATTGGTGGTTCAATAGCCGTTTGGCCGAGAATTAGTGTTATTTAACATGGTGTGCTCTCACCATTTTACAGACTATTGTTTAAAATCTCATTGCCAAATTGGTGTCCTTCTATGCACAATTCAACTGCTAGACCTGAACAAGCACAACTCTTTTATAGGATTGCTCAAAAGAAAAAGATTAATTTGGCTGAGTTGATTTTCACGAGTGTTAGAGTTGTAGCGCAATCAACTCATTCTCTGCAGATTTTGTGTTTTCGTTCTTTAATCTACAAGATCATTTCCACTTACAAGCCTAAATCCTATGAAGTGGAACCCGTTTTGAAGATAAAGGCTGTCACCAAGAAGTCTTTTTGACAGCCTATAGGGAACTTGCCCTCATCTTCCTCTATTGATCAAACTAGGAGTCTGTCCTTCAATATGTGAAGGAAATTCACATTTCTCTCAATTCTCAGATAGAAAAAATGGAGGCTGATCTAAAGAAGATGCTAAAGAAGAAAAAGAAGTCTATCCAGACAGAACCTATTGATCAAAACGTAGTGCCTCCTACAGCTCCAATTGCTCATGTTGTCCCTTCTGCTCTTGCCTGCTGAAGATGCTGCAACTGAAATTCAAGATGAAGAATAGGCTGATCATGAAGTTGAAGAAGAACAAGTAGCTCGTAAAGATGAGAAAGACACTACTCATGAAGATGACCAAGAACTTGCTGATGAAAAAGAAAAAGCTCCTAAAAATGCAGCTGCTCAAACATATTCCCATGTGCGCATTGACAATGCTCCTCCAATTCAAGATGAAACTACCTATCACCTCCTCTACTGCGGTTCCAAAAGTTCAAGTGGAGGACTCTCACATCACCATCAATGCCCCTCTAAAGTGCAAAACCAAGAGGAAAGCTGGTCGCTCTTCTCTACCCTCTCGAAAGTCTTGAAGACTTATGAACAAAAAGGGGAGTAAGAAGCATAAGGGAGTGACTTTAGATTTTTTTTTTTTTTCTAAACTTTGAACTGTTATCTCTCCATAGGAGAGTTTGTTATTTGTTTTTACTGTTTGTGTTATGTTTCTGCAAAACTTAGTTAGTTTATCTTGATACTTTTTTAACTAACCTTGAGTTTTGCATTTATGTTGTTGGTTCTTTTTGTTTGTATGTTTGTTTTTCAAATCTGCAGGTTTGATTGGTTAATTGGAACAGGTTTGCTTAGGGGTGATCACGGGTTGCGGGTAGAACCGGAACCTACGGGTAGAACCAGAATCGGCACTGTGCGGGTAAGTTCCGGTTCCATTTTATTGGAACCAACACTGTGCGGTTCCGGTTCTTATGTATGGAGGAATCGGAATAGGAACCTGGAATAAGAACTTGAAACGGGTACCCGATTTGGAACCTGTAGCAGGTACCCGATTTGGAACCTGTTTGGAACCGATTTTTGAAACCTGTTTTGGAACCTATTTTGGAACTTGTTTTGGAACCTGGGCTCCAATGAAATATTTGTGAATAATGGGGGGTTTCATTATTTTACATATAAAAAATTTTAAATAGAAAAAGTTAAAATTTTAGAGTAACCTAATTAAATAAATATACAATGATACTTATTACATATAAACTACACCATATTAAAAACTTTAATATATTAATATTAAAATTTTGATAATTAATTGTATAATTAGAATTAAGATCCAATTAAAACTGTTTTAATGTTATTAAAAGTGTTTTAATATTATTAAAAGAATCATTTTTTAATAAAATAGTATATTTGATTGAATAATAATATATTTAGTTATTTACTTCAATTATCAAGTTCTAAGTATATCTATAGTAAATTAGCAATTCATTAATTATATATGATAAATTGATAAACATTAATAAATTTAATTACTAGTTAAATATCATACTTAATCAATTATAACATTACATTATAATTAAATGATTACTTAATTAATTATAATTTTATAACATTACTTAATTGATTTATAGTATAATTAATTATAGCATTAATTAATTGATTACTGCTTAATTAATTGACTTATAACATTTAGTATATTACTTAATTAAATAATTAGAAATTCAATTAATTATAGCATTACATTATAGATTTATAGTATAATTAGTTAATTACTTAAGTAATTATAACATTTCATTATAAACATTAGTACAATACTTAATTAAATGATTAAAAATTTAATTAATTATAATATTACATTAAAGATTTATAGTATAATTACTTAATTCACTATAACATTACATTATATTATGATCACATAATTAATTATAACATTACATAATTAAATAATTACTTAATTGATTATGACATTATATTATAAACATTAGTAATTAATAATTTGCTATATAAACATTAGCACAATACTTAATTAAATTATTAGAAATTTAATTAATTATAACATTACATTATAAATTTATAGTACGATTACTTAATTAACTATAACATCACATTATAATTAAATGATTACTTAATTAATTATAATATTCTATTATAAACAAATTAATTATAATATTATATTAAAGATTTATATATGATTACTTAATTCATTATAGTATGATTACATAATTAATTATAATATTACATAATTACATGATTATTTAATTGATTATGACATTATATTATAAACATTAATTATAACATTACATTATAAACAAATAATTATTTAATTAAATGATTAGAAATTTAATTAATTAAGCATTATATTATAGTTAAATAATTACTTAATTAAATTATAACATTATTATATTACATTATATTATGATCACTTAATTAATTATAACATTACATAGTTAAATGATTACTTAATTAGTTATAAATTTATAACATTATATTATAAACATTAGTAATTTACTACATTATTACATCACTTAATTAAATGATTAAAAATTTGATTAATTATAACATTATATTATAGAGTTATAGTATAATTACTTAATCAATTATAACATTCTATTATAGATTTATAATATTATTACTTAATCAGTTATAACATTTCATTATAAACATTAGTATATTAATTAAATGATTAGAAATTTAATTAATTACAATATTAAATTATAGATTTATAGTATGATTACTTAATTCATTATAACATTACATCATAGTATGATCACATAATTAATTATAATATTATATAATTAAATGATTACTTAATTGATTATGACATTATATTATAAACATTAGTAATTTACTACATAAACATTAGCATAATACTTAATAAAATGATCAGAAATTTAATTAATTATAACATATTAACATTACATTATAAATTTATGGTACGATTACTTAATTAATTGTAACATTACATTATAAACAAATAATTACTTAATTAAATTATTACGTAATTAATCATAACATTATTACATTACATTATATTATGATCACTTAATTAATTATAGTATTACATAGTTAAATGATTACTTAATTAGTTATAAATTTATAACATTACATTATAAACATTATTAATTTACTACATTAGTCATTAGTACATTACTTAATTAATTATAACATTACATTATAATTAAATAATTACTTAATTAATTACAATATTATTATATTACATTATAAACAATAACAATTGATGACATTTAATTAACAATTTACAGATGAATAATTGTTTGTGTCTTTGTTTTAATTGAGAAATTTTATGTGAATTGTAATGAATTGATTGAATACAAGTGTTTCCTAGAGATTAGAAGATTTATGAGTTACATTGGACACAAATGAATGAGTAATCAAAATTTGTTAGGGGTGTATTTGTAAACTTTTAAGGTATTTTTATCATTTTTTAAACTAATAGGGGATAATTGATTTTTTTACAAGGTACCCGGGAAAGGAACCGGAACCTGCATTTTAGGTTCTGGTTCCTTGAATTTAAGAACATACACTATGCGGTTCCGGTTACTTTTTTTGGGAACTTGGACTGTGCGATTCCGGTTTCGGTTCCCCCGAAAAATGTAGGGTACTCGGAATCGCTCACCCCTAGGTTTGCTCTTGATCTCTTTTAGTATGTTCTTTATTCATAAGTTTGACAAAGAAGAAGAATGTGGAATATTCATATTTGTCAAACTTATGAGATGTGTGTGCACAACAATTATGTGTGTACACTGGTTGCCAATCTTATGATTTGGCTTGTTTCCTTTGTCGTGTGTGTGCACATCAAATCTATGTGCACACTGATTGTCAGACTTATGTCTTGGCTTGTTTCGTTTCGACTGTGTGTGCACAACGGTTTGTGCTTACACTCTCGCTTCAGATATTTGTAACCCAACAAAAGTTGCATGTCTGATAAAGTGAAAAAGATATTGTTTATCTTTGTCTCTTGCATTTTAGGACTTTTTTACATATGTCATAATATCCTTAAGTGGTCTGAGAGAATAAAGTTATCTTTCCCGATTTGTTTTGTGATCCAAACCAAAAGAAGGAATATTTTTCTTATTTGGACAAACGTTTGTCAGTCCCTTGTTGGCTGACTTGACACTATATTGTTGAGCAAAAAAACCTTCATTGTATAATCTTCTTTCTTGCATTTATAAATCTAACCTTTTGACATTTTGTTTCATTGTACTCTGAATTTCTTAGAGTATTCTTTCTCTTATGGTTCAAGGTTCATTTCTATTGTGTGCCAAAACCTCACCATATCAAACATAGACTTGATGGCTCTTGGAATGTGGTTCCTTTGTTGATGTTGGTGCGTGGCGTCGGTGTTTGAAGCTTGGTGGTTCACAAGCTGTTCTCAAGTGTGTTCCCAACGTGAAGAAGATCCAAGTAGTTGCTACAAGTTAAAGATTCAGAGTGTGGTGCTAAGTGTAAAGTTGAACAGGGAGTTCTTTTTACTGTAACTTAGATAAACTTTGAACGTTATCTTATAATGTGTTTTTGACTTAGTGGATTGCTTCGATCTAGACAAGGTCACATGGATGTAGGCTAAAATGGAATTTATCCGAAGCATGTATATGGTTATGTTCTTTACTTTCCACATTTGTGTTTGATATTTTTACACTGAAAATGTCTTAATCTACTTGATAAATATTCCACTGCACTTTAAAATGGGTACCTAAATGTTAAATAGAGTTCACTTAACTCCAACACTCTCTAAAAGGTTATTTTAAATATTGCTCTCGAGATTTCAAAAATTATTAATTGAATGTTAGGTTTGTGCATATTCTTCAAAAAAATCATTTTTTGTGTTTTGAAAATTAGTCTAAAATCACTCAAAGTTTAACGGGGTTCAAAATAAATGGTAAAATGAAAATTTTCACTATTTTTTAAGGGAAAAATTGGAATTAGATGTTAAAGTGGTGAAAATAATTTCTATTTCAACCCCACTATTTGAATGACTAAATGTCAATCCCATTTGTTTCAAAAATTAACATATCAACTCCTAGTAGTCAATCTCAAACATGTCAATTTGTGAAAAACAACTTCAAACCAATTAAAAATTAAATAAAAATAAAAGGTCTTTGATTACCCATATTGCATCCGGTGAAGGTTAAATCTTTATAAGAGAAAGAAATTTAATATACAAAAAGAAGTAAATTAACCCATTAAAGATCATATGAAAAATATTTAAAAAGGGGAAGGCAAAATTTAGGTATTAGATTGAGCATGATAAGGCAACAGTTGACGTGGATTTTACTTTGTAAACTAGTAGGTTTCACTCACTATTGCTTGTTGTCTCCCAATAAATTAAACAAATTTTGTCCAAGTCCTACTTTTTTGTCATTTCATGTATCCTATAGCATGGACATAATGATGTGTATATTTCTTATTCTCACTCAAAAGTGGATCATCACCGTTTACAATACTCTTTTTTAAGCTTGATTACTAAAAGTTAAATAGTTTACTGTACCCATCTCTATCAATTTAAATTTTGTTGGGAAATCAAAGTAAAATACCTACTAATCTGATAGTTAGTGAATGTGGGATCCTAACATTCTACCATGTTTCTGAAGCCAACACCCATAGCGGCCCATCTTCGCAGCTAGGTGACTTTGCGGATCCCACTCGTTTTCAAACAAGCTTGTAAAAAGAGGGAGCCAATGGGTTAATAAACCCCTGACTAATCTCATATTTAGTGGATGTGGGATCCTAACATTCTACCACACTTTTGAAGTTGACACCCATAACAGCCCATCTTCCTAGCTAGGTGACTTCACAAATCCCGCCCGCTCACGAGTAGCAGCTCTCCACATTGTCCATTACGATGGCCTGTTACATGTGGTGGATAGCTCTGATACCAATTGTTACAAACCCATAGGGTAGAACTCACCCTTAAAACCAACTTGTAAGGGTTGGGAGCCTAGGGGTTAATAAACCACCTACTAATCTCATACTTAGTGGATGTGGGATCCTAACACTATATTATTGTTAGATATATAAAGGGATACATAATATACCATCCAATGGAGTTTAACAAGGGATACAGGGTTTAGAAACTCACCACTCAATAGAATCCCAACCAAAGAGATATATAGTAATTCTCACCACTCAAAGGAATCCAACCAAGATACAGAGTTAGGATAACAATTAATCTATTAAGATCTAAAAATTATGTTCAAATTCAATAATCACTTTCCTTCTACAAATTAACTACAACACTAAGGGAGCGTTTGGATCATATAATGTTTTATTATAGGGGTATATTATATTAACGGAAAGAAAGATCATCTTAAATATTACTGGAAATGTTTAGAAAATATGTTTGGTTGGTTTAAATAAATTGGTGAATAATATGTTTGGTTGGGAGGATAAATGGGTGGGTATGTTATATAGATTACTAAATTGCCCTCCTTTTTAAATATTAATATAATAGTATTTTTTATTATTATTTTTTGAATCACTCTTTTAACCCCTTATATTTGAAATTTTACTAAAACACCCCAATCATATAAAACTTTAATTTGTAGCAAAATCACCCCCACCCATCCCAAGCCACTGTCGGTAGCCAGTCACCACCGCCAATAGCCATCGATAGTCGATGGAATGGCGCACGACTAGCTGTATATAGCCATCCGCGCGTTGGCAAAGCCGGAAATAGCTATGGATCACAAATCCATGGTAAAAAAATGGTCAGATCTATGGCCATTTCACGGCCAAAGATGTAGCTATAAAACAGCCATAGATCTGGTCGTGAAAATGCCAGATCAATGGCCACATCTTTGGCCGTGAAACAGCCATAGAAACGCCATAACTGGTTGTTTTCGGCGCACGACTGGCCAGATCCCATCGGTCGTGCACTATTACGACGACTGACACCAGCGACCGGTGGTGGTGAGTCACGACCAGTAGTGGTCTTAGATGGCTGGGGTTATTTTGTTAACTTTTAAACTTTTTTGTTGCTGGGGTGTTTTAGCTAATTTCTCAAAGTTAGAGTGACCGGGCAATTGTTATTTGATAGATATTTGAAGGCAGTTGTGTCCGAAATGGTTTTTAGTTAAGGGCAAAATGAGTAGAAAAATCATATTAGCCCGGTAATGTTTTAATAACACCTCTTAACAAGGTAATAAGATTATCCCCCACATTACCAATAGTAAACACTATTTGCAATAAAAGACTACCGTAATATTTTATTACTTGCAAACCAAACACAATAATCTTACAAAATAAACGAAGATTACCCCGATTATCTTATTTACCTCCGATCCAAACAGCCCCAAAGGACTTATATAGTTGTCTTGGAACAACCCTTCAAGCTTAGTAATATCACAACTAATCAATATATTTCACTTAAAACTAAACACAATGCATTAGACTTCCTAGGAAACTAAAATGACAAAGAAAATTTCAATAAAATAAATGATAAGCTTCATTTTTTTAGTAGTTTCAGCATTCATTAAATCTAGAGCAGTTGGAAAGAGTTAGTAATAAGTATCTCTTGAGAACTCTAAATGTAACTCCATCTTTCACTAATGACAGACCTTTCTTTTCCACAAGCTTCGTCGCCCTCCTTTCTCTTTAACAAACTCTTTTGTTTCAATTCACTGCTTTTCTCACTTAGCAGAATCAATCGAAGGCGTGTCATTGTTGGAGGTTCATGGTTAACATGGAAGGAGGTTTAAACTTTGGTTATTTTTCCTTAACACCCTCCAAATGTGGTTATTCCACATGGTTTCCCTTTTTGTTTGTTAACAAATTGAACTAGTAACAAACATATATAAGATTAAGGTCGGTGTGAAATATAGCTGCTAGAAAAAATGATAGAAGTTTAAAAGGAAAATTGGTATTTCTGGTGATATAGAATAAGTCTCGCGAAAAGACTACGCTCACCCATAGGTTTCAAAAACTAAGGCCAACACCCCAAAGTTAGTTTTAGTAAGACAAATTTAACGGATCAATGGTTTATTGGTAAATTTAATCAATTCGCAATTGAGAATGCAAAAAATCTTAGTTGTTGGAAATTAAGTTTAGCAAAGTTTCCTTGGAAACCTCTCTTCCTAGTGTAGCACAGAGTTCCAGAAGTTTTTCACATATTAGAAAGGTTGAAAGAGACTTTTCGTCTTTCAACCTGCATTCTCAATCGTTAAAGACTTTTGCTCACACCCAACATGACCTAGCCGGAGGTAAACAAAGACATCTTTTTCCGTTGAAACTTAGATCAAAAATGAAGGGGAAAGAAAATATTTAAGAAGCAATCACAGACAAACTAAATGATTTTCATTTCCTTTGGTTAAGTTCTTTCCTTCTTCTTTCTTATTCTTCTTCTTTTTTTTTTTTTTTCATTTTATTTTATTACATCGTGTAAAAATGAGGACTTTTGCTTTCTTTGTAAAGGAAAACGGTGTCAGTGGTTCGCATGTTGTTGGAGTTATTATAGTTTTTTTGTGATTAAAATTTTTACTTATGGGTATTTATATATTAATACAAATTTAACCAACGGAGGCTGTCTTTGGGGGTGATGGTGTTAGTTTTTGAAACCATGGGTGGAAACTTTGTTTCACGATACTTAGGAGATCTCAATTAAATCCCACTACATGATAACTCACCCTATTGCCAACTTTTAACTAATATTTATCTTATTTATTTTTACTATTTCAACTTCAAATTTTTAATCAAATCATGCTAGATTAGTAGTTTGTAATTTATAAGTAAACTTGGATAGAAAGTTTTATACATGGTATTATTTTTCTCTTAAATTAGTGACAACTTAAAGTTAGGAGTATTCCATAAAATCATAGTCAAAATTAATGAAACTTGATTTTACTTGCAAAAAGATGGTTTGTCTAAGATAAAGATAGACTCCATTATTGAAACTTTGTGGAATAATTTGTGGGTCCAATTATATGGTCAAAACTCAAAGAAAGTTATGGAAAATATCCATTCTCTTATAAAGGCTTAACAATTCCCACTTACCTTATATTAAAATTTCTTGATTAAAATAGAATTTTGGCATAAGAGACTAATTAACCTTAATTAATATTAATTAGTTATTTGTGATAAAAGAAAGTATTGTAATAGGGTTTTATGATCCCATTTGGAGTTACATTATTATTTTGCCTCCATCTTTTAGGGACAAAATGTTTCAACTTTTTTGGTTTAAAGTAACAACTATTGCTTCTTCTACAAGTAATTTTATAAACCCGGCCTAATATTCCACTAAAATTCCATATAAAAGTTAATTGGCTTTATGTATTTTTCAAGAAGTCATCAATTTGTCCACCACAGCACAACATAGCATATTGGAAATGTGCTTCAAAAGGGTAAAGAATAACACCATCATGCAGTCTCTTTTGGATTTTAGCACTGAATTATAAGAGATGTCGTGTTCAATAATAGATCTTTGAGTCTCTAAAATCAACAATCTTCATCATATGCACAGTGGCATTACTCTATTATTGAATTGATTCTTCTGTCCTGGAGAACGGTACAAAGATTCTAATTCAAGAGCATAAGCAATCCCTTTATAAGCAATTCCTTCTACCATTGACAAAGAATATTGTTGGGTCAATGTCTGTTTCACATAGAATATAAACATTGTATTAGTTTATAAAAATAAGTAATACAACAAATCTTATGAAAATGTGTTTGGTAGAAATGAGTCAAAATTATTTTCAGAAACAGTTTTCTAATACAATCCTAAAAGCTAGTGTGAAATTAGAAAACATTTTTTTTTAATATTATATTAAACACGTTTTCAAATATAAAAGTATTAATATACAACTAAAAAATTTGAATCGTATTTTATTTTTTGAAAATTATTTTTAAATCACAAATCAAACAAGTCAAATTTTTTTACATTGTATCTGAAAAATAATGCCACAATTTTTAGTTTAGTGTAGACGGTAAAATCTACGGTTACGGAAAGGGGGGTCTAATCCCGTGAGATTGAGGCCACTAGCAATCTGTTGCATCTGCACACACAAAGAAACAAACGTGAAGCAAACGAGACACACCTAGGGTGGTGTTTGCCATAGGCACTTTGACGATCAAGTCAGTAAAGACTGAAAAAGGCTAATTTAGTGAGGGTAAGGGAAAGAGAGAGTTACCAATAGTTTAGTCAAAGACTAGAACTATGGCGGCAATGTATAGCTCTTGAGAGTGAGAACAAAGGGGTTTGAAGGTGTAATGTTGAATGCCTTATGAGAAAATAGGCCTCTATTTATATAGTAGTAGTAGGATCTTCGAATCCTAGTAGGACTATGAGTCCATGGTAATAGAGATTTAGTGAATAGGAAAATCCTTGATTTCCTACCTTTGAAGGAGTTAGAATCTCATTCAATGTAAGATCCAGGATCTTACAGGAATTAGGATATTCATGGATCTTCTAAGAAGATCAAGATTGTACCAAAATAGGAAGTAGATGGCTTTAGAGTTGGAATAAACTTTGGATTCTGAGAATGATTTGGATCGATGGGCCTAAGCCCATATAAATTGATGACGAGGCCTAATCGGATTAAGGCCTTAGTGGTCAGGCCCAATCTGCAAATAACCTAATTGGTGAAATGGGTTGGCCCATTATGCATATCTTATTGTGGATCCAACCAGGATTGTGCCTCGGCTTTGGGTCACGTAAAAGGTGTTTCGTATTTGAGCCTGCTAAGGCCCAGGCCATTTTTTGGCCCAACATTTACCAATAATAAATTATAATAACAGTTATTAATTATAAAATTTTGAATAGCAACTTATAATATGGACATATTAAAAAAAAAATTTAATGAGTTGTGATGAACTGATACAATGTAAATCTATGTTAAAATGATTTTCAATTAACAACATATAAAGTAAATGTTCTGTTTTAAGGATTTCTAACTTAACCATTCAAAAAATAATGCAATGATTCGAGTATTCTGGCATTTTTAACCTAAAAGTTTGAAGTAATGCAGCTAAGGTTGCTGAAATATTTCATCAAACTTACAAAAAGACTCAAGCCATATAAATTCAACTTCAAAATTTCTCAAAATAATTGTTATTTCTTGTTTAAATAGGTATTAATCTTGATCGTTAAATTTCCAAGAGAAAAAGGTATGGGATTTCCTCACACAAGCTTGTATTAGCCATTGTCAAAAGTACAGAAATGGTCAACGTGCAATTTGGGATAATCGGACTATATTTAAACTTTTAAATATTAGGGTTCTTGTTTGTCAATACATCAACATAAAACTTGTAAAATTACAACGTTGAAACTTGTAAACTAAAAATGTAAAAACTTGTAAAATATGTTTGTGCAAACTTCTATGCTAAAGTCATTTATTAGGGATCAGATAAATTAAGATTCAATGTTTTTCAAGCTATAAATTTTTAAGGGATTGAGATCTATGAGTTAATTTTTTTTTTTATTTTTTTGTTAACTGGGGTGTCCGAGTCAATTTGTGCACACTTCAACTGGTCCATGAAGTCTATTGAACACCCTACAAACCCAAGACACGACCTCTGAATAACCCATCAGATGACTAAAGTCTTGTCTTCCGACCACAAGGCTAGTGGTTGAGTTAAAATATTTTTATATATACAAGAAGTAAATTTCTGATCTAGGAATTAAGATTTAAAGTTAAAAATATAACTTTATGATATTATCATCTCAGTAATTCAGTAAATGCATGCAAGTTGAAATCAAAAGGTAAGGATTCTTAAGTTGAATATAGTTATAATTTTAATGATAAAAATTGAATCAATGAAAGAGGGGGAAAAAATCATTTTCCTTCCCACCAAACAAAGGTAAAGAAATGGAGCTACTCAGTATATAAATGACAGCAACGTTGTAAACTTCAGAACTCTTCAATAAGATATCAAAATGTAAGAAAAAGAATGAAGCAATTCAACAACAATTTCAAGAAAGACGATAAGAGTCGATTCTGCTACTCGTCTAATTGTAAGTAATTGATCTACCATACGCGGAAAACAAAAATTCAATCGGTAAATCAATCACCTTTCTTTGCCTAGATCCGAGTATAAATTATACCGTTTACATGTTTATAAACAAAAATCTGTATAAAGTAAATCCATTCAAGGATTAGATTACTTACGTACGTTTGGAGGCTCCTTTGAATATCTCTGATTTCAGACAGGAATACTATTCATCGGGGCACTATTCATGGTTAATATTCACGATTACTGTTCACCATCTATTGTGTCATAGTTACTGTTCACTGTCTCCTGTTCACGTGATTTTTCGCTAATCGATCCAAAGTAGGATCGCACTCACGAAAGTCCACACGAAGATAATCCGTAGAACCCTTGATTATTTTGCTAGAACAATTAAGGGCTTCAAGAATCAAGAAAGAATAACAAGAGAAGTTTTCTTCTTGAGAGAGAGAGAGACATAGGGTGGCTAGGGTTTTAATTGAATAAATAATTCCTTAATGTTTTAATTTTAAGTTGCACTTACATAGTGCAACAATTAAAACTCTATTCCAATTAGGAATAGCCATGGGCTCCAACCCTAGTTCACCCTTGCAACCAAACACACCCTTTATAGTATTTTAATTAATTAATTATTATTATAATTAAAATCAATTAATATATAATAATATATGAACATTCATTTAAATATATACATAGATATATTTAAATATAATCTCATAATTTAATTTTAATATTAAAATTAAATACAGGCAACAACCTCAGCAAATTTAATTGTACTATGAGATTACCAAAATACCCTTTTGTCCTAAAAGACAAAAATACCCTTCTCACAAATTGATTCTTAAATTATCTTCTAAGTGTGTGACCCGTAGGCTCATCATCATATCGGCAGTGTGTAGTATCACGATTAACACCAATTAATCGTGTCACTATACATAGACCAAGATTGGCCCTTAGCAAGGCATCCTGGCCACCTGATAGATTCGAATTTAGCGAAATCGTAGCTTGTCAACAGTATGGTTACCATGCAATCAAATTCTTTCATCAACTGTTATCTCATCGAGACTAAGGTACAGAAATAGTGTCAACCTCAGATATTCTCGATATGTTTGTATTCAGTTACTAGACCAATGACAAGAATATTAAATTGGATTGATCATCAACTCAATCCCACTGTGGCCACATATCTAATGTCATTGCCATTTACTGAATTACCCAATGAGATAACTTCTCCCATACCGAAGAGTGATGAATCATTTGTCGATCCACCATATTCTCGATACACTTCTTAATGTCACCAATCACTACCGTATTGATAGCTCTGAATAGAACTACATTGAGCTAGTGTCAAACTACAACAATTGGTGGACAAAGCGCTCCGGTGATCTCAAGTCTAAGGATCACATGCGCAACCATCCATTAGAGGATTTATTCCATAGACATTGGGGTTACCATCCATATGGAATCCTCTGATGGGTCTATCAAGTGAACTTGCCTCTAGCAAGCACCCATGCGTTGCACCAGGTTGTTAGCAAACAACCTTGACAAGTGAGATCAGTCACTACCTTTCGACAGGGTCGTTCAACACTATAATAGCCTTACCGTATTATATGTGTCCTTGGTCAGAATAATACTAGGGCTACAGACATTTCTAGAATGGCCACCATATGTGATCATAGGGTTCTCACTATCAAGATTTGAAACACATGATACTCTCGTCACGGTTCTACCATCCTAAGGACATATATCACTACATATACGATATAGAAGAATATGCCTTTTATTGATAAATAAACATTTATTATAGAGTCAATTTTACAATAATTGATTAGCTCTAGGGCACCTACTCTAACAATCTCCCACTTGCACTATAGCCAATCATTCATGTATTTAATACCTAATGACCTTTAGTGTTTTTCATGCTTCTGTTACAAGGAGGCTTCGTTAGTGGATCAGCGAGATTGTCATCAGTATGCACTTTACTAATCTGTACATCTTTCCTCTCAACCATTTCTCTAATGAGATGAAAACGTCTAAGTATGTGTCTGGACTTCTGGTGAGATTGTGGTTCCTTTGCTTGAGCAATTGCTCTATTATTGTCACAATAGACATCTATCAGATCAACAATCATGGAAACCACACCAAGTTCGGTGACGAACTTCTTAATCCAGACTGTATCCTTGGCCACATTGGATAATGCAATATACTCAGCCTCTATTGTAGAGTCCGCTACAGTGCTTTGCTTGGAGCTTTTCCAGCTCACTGCACCCCTATTCAGAAAAAATACAAACCCTGATTGCGATCGATAATCATCTTTATCCGTTTGGAAACTAGCATCACTATATCCTCTTACAGTGAGCTCATCTTCCCCTCCATAAATCAAGAACATGTCCTTAGTCCTCTTCAGGTACTTAAGGATGTTCTTGACAGCTATCCAGTGACGCTCACCTGGATCCGATTGATATCTACTACAAGTGTTTAACGCACATGAGACATCAATCCAAGTACATAACATAACATAACATACATGATGGATCCAATTGTTGACGCATATGGGATCTTTTTCATTCTATCTCTCTCATCATGTGTTTTAGGACACATACCCTTAGAGAGATAGACACTATGTGACATCGAAAGAAATCCCTTCTTGGATTCTTCCATATTGAATCTCTTCAGTACCTTGTCAATATATGTACTCTGACTTAGGCCAAGCAACCTACGCAATATATCTGGTAGATCTTTATTCCGAGGACATATGCTACTTCTCCTAAGTCTTTCATGGAGAAGCTCTTGGATAACTAAGTCTTTACCGACTGCAAGTTCGGTATATCATTCCCAATCAGAAATATGTCATCGAAATATAACACTAGGAATGCCACTGCGCTCCCACTCACTTTCTTGTAAACACAAGGCTCATCTTCGTTCTTGATAAAACCGAATTCTTTTAAGGCTTCATCAAAATGAATGTTCCAGCTCCTTAAAGCTACTTGAGTCCATAAATGGATCTCTGTAACTTGCATACTTTCTCAGCCTGCCCATCAAGAACGAAACCATCGTTTTGTGTTATATACACATCCTCTTCAAGGTTTCCGTTCAGGAAAGTTATTTTGACATCCATTTGCCAAATCTCATAATCATGATATGCAGCAATCGCAAGCATAATCCATATGGATTTAATCATGGAAACCGGTGAAAAGGTTTCCTCATAGTCAATACCATGAATTTATTTGACACCTTTGGCAACCAGTCATGCTTTATAAGTGTGCACCTTGCCATCCATGTCAGTCTTCTTCTTGAAGACCCATTTACACCCTATGGGTTTTATCCCTTTAGGTGGTTCCACCAGAGACCATACTTGGTACTGGTACATGGAGTCTATCTCAAATTTCATGGCTTTAAGCCATTTAATGGAATCAGGATCCGATATAGCGTCTTCGTAGGTTTTGGGTTCATCGTCTTGGTAGACAAGTACATCACCATGTTAAGTCACGAGATAACCGTATCTCTCAGGCTCATGGCGTACTCCCCTATATCTACGTAGCTCCTGTGCTACTTGAGGTGGTTCACTTTGATCCACAAGTTGTGGAGTAACTGTTAGTGTATGTCCTAGGAACCAATCGTGTTGTCAGTTTCAGGACATTATATCTTGTAAATGTATTATGAATAAAAGAAAGTGTTCTTATTTCACATGTTGATTTTCTGCTTCATTTATATTATATTATATTATATTATATTATATTATATTATATTTAATATTGCATGTGAAATGTCTGGATGACACGGATCTTCAAAAGATCAAACATCAAAGAATTCCCTACGCAAGTAATGTTAATTGGGCAATAACATTGCATAGTGGGCATGGTGAATGCCTCCACTGAAAATCATGTGATGGTATTAGTGTGGGTGATTATAAGAGGTATGTCACTAAGGCATTAGCATGGATAAACGGTTAGTGAACTGTTTATCGAATACGACCGATTACGATGAATCACATGGATGTAGTCAATGATGCATCGTAGGATCGTGCTAGCGTACCATTGATCCTTAGACCTAAGACATCACGGTTTGATTCAACATAGGATGCATATGGTTCATATGGTGTATAAGCATGAGACTAGTCATGTCTTGTGTAATAAGCCGGTTTGGTCATATGTTATTCATGTACGAGGACAAGTGATGGTCAAGATGGGATCCGTTAACTCAAAATAGTCCAATCTCGAGTTCCCAGATGAATGTCAATGAACATTGGAAAAGGGAAATCTCTGGCCAGAGTATAATGAATGTCAGATGAAAAGTAGTTTCATGTTGACAAGTTCCATTGTATTGATTGACAATTCGATTAAAGATTAAGTTAAAAATTTTGACATACCATGAACCATTCTTAATTGGGATTAGACAACAGAGGGATTTGACTACACAGTACGTACGATCAGAATAGGTTCATTGGAGTTTACACTTCATTGTGGTTTAGGGGTTATGGAACATTGCTAGACGTCTACCATAATCAGTGGGAGTTTCGATTATAAAGAGTTATAACGAAACATATCAAAATTAGATATTGGGCCCACGGCTAGATCACAGTGAACCAAAATGGTCACACATAAAACCAAGCTCAAGGAGAGAGAGTAATACATATTATTAATCAAATTAATGATGTTCAAATGTAAATGGTTGCATCCAAATTAATGTATTGGTGAGAAATGATTATCCATGGATAGCTAGCACTAACCAAAGGTAATAAGGATTTATTAAATATTATTATTGAATTGGATTCAATGATGGGGGCAAAAGTGCATTGGTTTTATTCTAAAGGGTTAGAATATTTAATGGAATTAAAATTTGATCTAATTATGAATTAACCATAAAACCAAGGACTTGACATAAATGTTTATTCTCAAGTTAATTTTAAATTGTTTGAGGCCTTCCCAAAACAATTTAAAATTACACTTTGTGCCCATGGTATATAAATTAAGTATTATACCATTTTAATGCATTTTTGCAACAATTGAAAACAAAAAGCACTCTCTCGGCTCTCTCTCATCTTTGGCTTAGGTGGATTTCATTTTGAGTTTCTTCATTCTCTTTTGAAGAATCTAGACTCCAAGTTTCAACATCAAGCTTTTAATAGGCAAAGGAGTTGGTAATTTTCTATCCTTTTCTTACATTAATAAGTTAATGTTTTAATTGTTTGTTTTCTACCTTATGTCCATCATCTTGATCATCATTTTCTCTCCATTTCCATGTCCAAAATGCATGAATCCCAACAATGGTATCAGAGCATGTTTAAATTCATGTATGCATGTAGCATTTTTGGTGAAAAATGGCTTGGTTTGGACATGGCTATCTCTCGGTTTTGAGTGCATGTTGAGCTTGTGTATTTGGAATACATTTGATGATGGATATATGACATTCATGCTTGTATGAAATTTTGATATTTTGAATACAAAATTTCTTGTTCTTAAAGTCATATGTAACATGCATGTTGTTTTTTATGCATCTTGATGCATTTTTGACTAAATATGAATATATCACATTCATATGATACATGCATGTGTAATATAAGCATATTTGATACAAGTTTGATGACTTTGAAAAGGGATGAATTCGGCCAAACATTATTTGGATACATAATGTCTTTAAATGCATTTTTGAGAAGTTATATGTGATATAATGGAGTATAAATGCATTTGGGTTGGATTGTATTATGAATGCAAATGTTTGCATGTTGATTAAAGTTAGTGTTTGAGGTTGTTCCATGCATAAATTGTATATGTGCATGTGACACATATGATACATGCATGTGTAATATAAGCATATTTGATGCAAGTTTGATGACTTGGAAAAGGGATGAATATTCAGAAAACGCTGAGCGTAAGTATTCACCTCCTCGATCCGACCAAAGAGCTTTAACACTTTTGCCTAACTTATTTTGTACTTCATTCCTGAATTCTTTGAACTTATCAAAGACTTCAGATTTATGTCTCATGAGATAGACATAACCATATCTACTAAAATCATTAGTAAATGTGATGAAGTAGGAATATCCACCTCTGGCTTCAACTGTTAGTGGACACATACATCATTATGGATGATGCCTAACAGTTCAGTAGCTCTTTCACTTTGTCCTGTGAAAGGTGACTTGGTCATCTTGCCTAAAAGGCATGACTTGCATACCTGAAATGACTAGAAGTCAAAAGGGTCCAAAACTCCATCCCTTTAAGTTTTGCAAAGTGGGTCTGATTAACATGACCCAATCTACAATGCCAAAGGTATGTATGGTTTTGTTCACTATGTTTAGCTTTCTTAGTTTCAACTTTGAGAATATCCTTATTGTTCAAATCAAGAACATATAATATGTTATATAACATTGCAATTCCAAATAGAATACCATTCAAACTAAAAGACAACAATCCATTAGAAATCTCAAAACGATATCCTATATTATCCAAAGCGGATACTGAAATAATGTTTCTAGAAATCGTACGTACAAAATAAAGGTTTTGAGTTCTAATAATAAGCCTGAAGGCAAAGACAAACAATAAGTCCCTACAGCTGATGCAGCCACATGTGCTCCATTTCCAACTCGTAGGTCCACTTCTCTTTTGGCGAGTAATCTATCTGCCTTAGTCCCCGCACATCAATACAAAAGTGAGTACCACATCCTGTGTCAATGACCCAAGATGTTGAAGGAGACAAGTTAATCTCAATCATAAACATACCTGAAGTCGAAGCATCTGTCTTCTTCTTGTTTGCGAGGAAAGCCTTATAGTGCTTTCTCCAGTGGCCAAGCCTACCGCAATAGAAGCAAACTACCTTCCCACCTTTCCCAACGCCACCCGCAAGCTTGAGAGCATCCTGTCCTTTAGGCTTGGGCTTGGGATTGGCCTTGGTCTTTCCCTTGCCCTTACCCTTTCCTTTACTGGTAGCTACCAGTAAAATAGGCTTGGACTTCTTCAAGTCCTGCTTTACAGTCCTTAGTATGTTCAAAAGGTCCGATAGGATTTTCACCATAGCATTCATATTGAAGTTCATTATGAACGGTGCATAAGAGTCAGGCAAGGATTGCAGAATTAAATCCACTTGTAATTCTGCATCCAACTCAAACCCCAAAGTCTCAAGCCTCTCCATGTGCTCGATCATTTTGAGAACATGAGGGCCAACCTGGGCTCCCTCGATCAGGCATCTTCCAAACAGTGCTTTTGACACCTTATACCTCTCATGTCAAGCATTCCCTCCGTAAAGCTCCTTGAGGTGTAAAATAATGATAGCAGCACCCATATTCTCATGCTGCTTTTGTAGCACTAGTGTCATTGATGCTAACATCAAGCATTAAACGCAACACCATCAGCATCATCAAGGAACTTTTGATAAGTATCCTTTACTTCCTGAGTGGCATTAGGATCAGGCTCAGCCATGTATGGCTTATCAAGGATATACAATTTCTTTTCGGACTTAAGTATAATCCGAAGATTACGATACCAATCCGAGAAATTGGATCCATCCAACCTATTTTCTTTCTTGATTATTGGTCGCAGGTTCATAATGCTCATTTTAAGTGAATTTACAATTCAGAAAAGTAAAGTCAAATAATGTTTATTATTTATTAATATGGTCTTTTATTAAAAACACTCCCACTATTTTCCTCAAGCCAATAGCCCTCACTATTAACTCGAGAAAGCCCATTGGCTTTCCTAGTGGACTAAGATCCCATCTGGCCCATTTCAAACCTTCGCTATGGTGAACAAGCCAAAATGGGTTGATTAGGTAGGCCAACAAACTTAATCCACACCAGTTGATAGCTCCCACTATTAACTTCAAATGTGAAGTAAGCCAACAAGCCAATCACACAATCCAATAGCCTAGCCATTGTCCTCAAGTGTGATTCTCAGTATTAGTAGAGTGGACACTACATGTCGCCACGTACACTCAACATGTGTACTTCTCTACTATGCCAATGGCGTGTTTATCAACCTTCACTATGGCAAACAAGCAAAACTATCATTTTAAGTCAACCCATCATCATTAAGGAAAACTCCAATGAATTTTAACCTCCCACTGTAGAAGTGTACCCTTCGCTGTGGCGAACAAGGTTCCGACGAACAGTAGTTTGATTAAAATCATGGTGATAGAAGGCATATGTGACTTAATATATCTTATTTGAGGGTTTTTATTTAATGTCTCACCAGATTATTATCTTTGTTAGGATGTCATTGTTTGGCATGCTATTGAATATTCAACCTTAGCATGCATTCTAAACAAAATAAAATGTGCCGGTACATGGCCCACTAAAACCGATTTCTTCGAGCCTAAAGGAATCGGTGGGTCAACCGAGGGTTTAAAAATAAATCTTGGATCTTCAAGTTATTCCTCTTCATGGCTCCTTTGTTTCTTCTTCACGTTCATTACAAATAATTTTATAATAAAAAACTTATTCTAATTGACATCAATAAAATAGAAACCTCGCGTTACATAAAAGGGGAGTGAGATGAGGAGAAGAAATACATAGAGATTTAAGAGAGAGAAAAGCAGGACATGCAGGTCCTATTTGTTTATAAAAATTACAAACAAACCCAATAAACAATAAATAATAGGTCTAAGGCTCATGTACCGGCACCATGCAATTATCAAACAAGAACATTGTATACATTAAAAAACAATCAATTTTTGAATTGGGTGGGTTGAATTATCAAGTTACCACCTTAAACATGCAAAATCAATATTGGCTTTAAAGGTTCAAAAACTACAATTTAGCCCTTGTACAAAAAAGGGAAAGCAAAAACGGAACAGTTGGTTTCTTGCCGCGGCGAAGAAATTCTTTGCCCCGACGAAGTTCATGCAAACATGGTCGCTACGGCAAAGTTTTATTTTGCCACGACGACCGTGAACTTCTAGAAAACACATCGTTCCAGAGGGTTTTATGCCGTGGAAAAGTTTTATTTCGCTGCGGCTAACGCCACAAAACAGTGAATCAAGCACAGTAACGTCTTTTGCAATTTTTCACATAATGACATGGATCCAAATCAAATCGAATGCTTAAACATTCGACTAGGATACCAACCAACCAATACACATTCAATCAACACATTATTTAATCATTTGTTTAATTAAGACATTCAACATACAGAATTTTCCAGATTTAATTTCAAATCATGCAACAACATGTTATCAAACAAATATACATGTTATCAAACATCAATTACACAATATAATCTAATACCTGAGGCTCTGATACCATTATAAGTAATTGATCTACCATACGCAGCGGAAAACAAAAATTCAATCGGTAAATCAATTACCTTTCTTTGCCTAGATCCAAGTATAGATTATACCGTTTACATGTTTATAAACAAAAATCTTTAAAAAGTAAATCTATTCAAGGATTAGAAAACTTATGTATGTTTGGAGGCGCTTTCGAATATCTTTGATTTTGGACAAGAACACTATTCACGATACTGTTCACAAGTACTGTTCACCATCTAATGTTCACGTGATTTTTTGCCTACTGATCCAAAGTAGGATCGCATTCACGAAAGTCCACACGAAGATAATCCGAAGAACCCTTGATTATTTTGCTAGAACAATCAAGGGCTTTAAGAATAAAAAAAGAAGAGCAAGAAAAGTTTTCTAAGAGAGAGAGAGAGAGATAGGGTGGCTAGGGTTTTAATTGAATGAATAATTCTATTATGTTTTAATTTTAAGTTGCACTTGTATAGTGCAACAATTAAAACCCTATTCCAATTAGGAATAGCCATGGGCTCCAACCCTAATTCACCCTTGCAACCAAACACACCTTTTATGGTATTTTAATTCATTAATTATTATTATAATTAAAATCAATTAATATATAATAATATATTAACATTCAATTAATAATAATAATTCATTTAAATATATACATAGATATATTTAAATATAATCTCACTAATTTAATTTTAATATTAAAATTAAATACAAACAACAACCTCATCAAATTTAATTGCACTGTGAGATTACCAAAATACCCGTTTGTCCTAAAAGATGAAAATACCCTTCTCACAAATTGATTCTTAAATTATCTTCTAAGTGTTTGACCCGTAGGCTCCTCATCATATCGACAGTGTATAGTATCATGATTAACACCAATTAATCGTCTCACTACACACAGACCAAGACTAGCCCCTAATAAGGCATCCTAGCCACCCGATAGATTCGGATTTAGCGAAATCGTAGTTTGTCAATGATATGGTTACTGTGCAATCAAATCCTTTCATCAATTGTTATCTCATCGAGACTAAGGTACAGAAATAGTGTTAACCTCAGATATCCTCGACATGTTTGTATTTAGTTACTGGACCAATGACAGGAATATTAAATTGGATTGAGTATCAACTCAATCCCGCTATGGCCACAGATCTAGTGTCATTGCCATTTACTAAATTACCTAGTGAGATAACTTCTCCCATACCCAAGAGTGATGAATCCTTTGTCGATCCACCATAGTCTCGATACACTTCTCAATGTAGCCAATCACTACCGTATTGATAGCTCTGAATAGAACTACGTTGGGCTAGTGTCAAACTACACCAATTGGTGCACAAGGCGCTCCTATGATCTCAAGTCTAAAGATCACATGCACCACCATCCGTTAGAGGATTTATTCCATAGACACTGGGGTTACCATCCATATGGAATCCTCTGGTGGATCTATCCAGTGAACTTGCCTCTAGCAAGCACTCATGCGTTGCACCAGGTTGTTGGCAAACAACCTTGACAAGTGAGATTAGTCACTGCCTTTTGAGAGGGTCGTTCAACACTATGATAGCCTTATCGTATTTTATGTGTCCTTGGTTAGAATAATATTAGGGCTAAGTACATTTCTAGAATGGCCACCATATGTGATCATAGGGTTCTCACTATCAAGATTTGAAACACTTGATACCCTCATCACGGTTCTACCATCCTAAGGACATATATCAGTACATACACAATATAGAAAAACATGTCTTCTATTGATAAATAAACATTTATTACAGAGTCAATTTTACAGTAATTGATTGGCTCTAGGGCACCTACTCTAACACTAACAAGTTAATTAATGTACATACTTTATAACTACTACGTTTTATGGTTCTAAAACCTAAAAAAACAGCACAAAATAGGATTTCGCTATCACTCTCTAGCTTACTTCAAAGTCATAAGTTCTGCACATATCATCCAATAGTTTACAGTTTACAAATATTAGTTAAAAATTGCATATTTTCAAACATGAAAAGGGAAATTGAATTCTTTACAAAGATGGAAAGCCAAAATATATATGATAAATGAGGTGTGCTTAAATATCAACTAATGAGTTAAATATGTTGCAGAAATAAAATATGAATTACTAGCAGATATCATAGGTATAGGTAGGAATGTTAAACAGAAAAATCAAAAACTGAACCAAACAAGAAAAACGAATCGGAAAACTAGCCTTTTTTTTAAAACCAACTCGATTTTGGTTCACAAATTTGGCTGAATCGGTTTTCCGACTCGATTATTGGTTCATCCCCAGTTGAAAACTAGTTTACCCGAACCGGTTTTAAAAATCGATTCTGTTAAAAATTCCTAAACCTAAAATCTGCAGTTCTAAAGTTTTGATTTATCTAAAGTCTAAAGTAGATCCTCAAGTGGTGATTGACTCTCCGTCATCCTTAACTCTCGATCTCCCTTCGCGTGACTGGTTTCTTCACGCAACTGCCATCACGACAGTCTAGGAGCACGATGCCTATACGTGCGATCTTCTGCTCCAATCCTTGCTTCCCTCGCCACTCCATCACATTTGCTTACCCCAAACATCACTAAGCAACCCCATAATGCGCTTGTTCATGCAATCCAACCCACTATCTCGCAGTCTTTGCCATTCCTTCTACTCCCAAGACGCGCCACCGATTGGTTTGTGTTGTGGGTTTGATTGGTGTTTGTACATGGTGGTTTGTGGTGTCTTACGGTGGCATGGCCACCCGTGGTGGAGTATGACAAATTGTGGCGACTAGGTTTCTCTGTCATAGGGGTGTGTTTGTTGGATCTCAAACTTGTAGGGATTGCGGTGTAATTTCTTAGGAGTGTGTTTGTTAAGTTTTAAAGTTGTTGGCTATGCCCGATTGCAAACTTGATGTAAAACCGATTCAAAACTAGTTAACCGGATTATCGGTTCGGTTCAAAACCAATTTAACCCCTGAACCGATTCGATTCCGATTCAAAAATTTCACTAAACCGAATTTCCAATTCAGTTCAAAAACCAGCCAGTTCGAACTGGTTAACCGGTTTTAAACAGCCCTAGGTATAGGTTAGCTTTAGCTACTCAAATCTATGTAACATCAAAGCATATTAAAATCAACAGACCATAAAACCATTGCTTAAAATGGTATCCACTACAACCAAACCATTATTGATTCGCCATTCGACAAATATAACCAAAACTATCTAATAATATAATTAAAACATGTCCCTATTACATTATTATTTATGTGAAGAGGGGATGGAATTTGACAACCTAACAAGTGCACCATCCTAACAATTATCTCAGGTTTCAAAAGCGGAATTAAGTATTAAATAGACTTCATACCTGGTTCCGTCATACCAAATCGACTTGCTTATAGAGCTAATCCCGAGGAACGAAGCAGATACAAAGGCAAGTGGATAAGCTGTTGCAAAAGGGATTTGTAAGGGAAAGTCTCAACCCATGTTCGGTTCCTGTCCTCTTAGTCCCAAAGAAAGATGGAAACAGGCGCATGTGTGTGGATTGCCGAGCTATTAACAAGATAACGGTAAAGTATAGACATCCTATCCCCAGATAGATGTATGCTTGATGAATGCATGTCTCAATTGTTTTCTAAAATTGATTTAAAAATGGCTATTATAGATTCGCATGAAAGAGGGAGAAATGGAGAAACTGCATTTAAAACTAAATATGGATTGTATGAGTGGTTAGTAATGCCTTTCGGTTTAACTAATGCACCTAGTACATCATGAGGTTAATGAACCATGTCTTGCGTACTTTATGGGAAAACTTGTGGTAGTTTACTTTGAGATATTTTAGTTTATAGCAAAAATTTGGATGAACATGTGAAACACTTGCATGCTGTGTTTGGGTGTTGAGAGAGCACCAATTGTATGCTAATCTAAGAAGTGCACGTTTTGCATGGAATCTGTTGTGTTCTTGGATTTGTTGTTAGTTGTGCAGGTATAGTGTTGATGAAGAAAAGGTAAGGGCAATAAGGACTGGCCTACACTAAGAATGCGAATGAGGTGAGAAATTCCATGGTTTAGCAAGTTTATATTGAAGGTGTTGTAAAGATTTTAGTTCTATTGCTCCACCTTGAATGAACGTTAAAAAGAATGTTGTTTTTAAGTGGGATGATGTGCATGACGAGCTTTCAAAACTTTGAGATAAGCTAACTAATGCACCTTTGTTGTGTTTGCCTAACTTTGATAAGCTTTCGGAGATAGAATGTGCGTACGGGATTGGAATAGGAGCGTTTTGATGCAGGATCCAAACCAATTGCTTATTTTAGTGAAAGCTAAGTGGGGCAGTGTTGAATTATCCTACTTACGACAAGGAGCTTTATGCTTTAGTGAGAACTTTCAAACATGGCAGCATTACTTGTGGCCGAGGGAATTCATCATTTATTCCACATGAAAGCTTGAAGTTCTTGAAGAACCAAGGTAACTTAATAAAAGACATGCTAAGTGGTTGGAGTTCATAGAAACGTCTTATGTAATCAAATACAGCGCATGGGAAGGAAAAGTTGTGGTTGATGATTGTCTAGGAGGTACGTATTACTTAATTCATTGCAAACTAATTACTTGGTTTTGAATTGCTTAAGGATTTTTATGCAATGATTCTGATTCAGCAAGTATGAATGCAGTGAAGTGTGCGTTGTGGATTTTTATAGGCATGAAGGATTTCTATTCAAGAAAGATAAATTATGTGTGCTATTTGTTTTGTTCGTGAGTTGCTTGTTAGGGAAAGTCATGGGGAGGTTTGATGGGTCACTTGGTGTTTAAAGACTTTAGATATACTACATGAGCATTTTTATGGCCTAATATGAAGCATGATGTGCAATTTGTTTGTGATAAGTGCATTACATGTAGGCAAGCAAATCTAAAGTTAGCTGCATGGCTGATACCCCTTTACCTGCACCTAATCAGCCTTGGATTGATATATCTATGGTTTTGTTTTAGGATCTAAGGACTCAAAGTAGTAAGGATATCGTATTTGTTGTTGTTGATAGGTTTAGTAAAATGGCTTATTTATTGCATGTTCTAAAACCAATGACGCAAGACATACTGTTGTTATTTGTTCTAAAGAAGTGGTTCGTTTGCATGGGTTGCCTAAGACAATTGTTAGTGATAGAGATGTTAAGTTCCTGAGTCATTTTGGGCGCACTTTATGGAATAAATTAGGAACCAAACTGTTATTCTCTACTGTTGCACATCCTCAAACGGATGGTCAAACGGAAGTAGTTAATAGGACACTTACTAATTTGTTGCATGCTATCGTTCAAAAGAACTAAGGCAGTGGGAAAATGTTTGCCACATATTGAGTTTGCATATAATAAGACTGTTCATTCTACTTCTTCATTTTCTCCTTTTGAAATTGTTAGGCTTTAATCCTTAACACTGTGGATATTTTACCTTTGCCTACAATGAGCATGCTAATCTGATGGTAGAAAAGGTAGATTTTATGAAGGATTTACATGCCAAAGTTCGGGCCAACATTGAAAGGAAGATGAGCAATATGCTAAGCAAGCCAATAAGGGGCGTTTGAAGGTTGTCCTCCACCGGAGATTAGGTTTGGGTGCACATGCGTAAGGAGAGGTTTCCCACACAAAGAAATCAAAATTGCAACCTAGAGGAGATGGACCTTTTCAAGTCTTGGAGCGGATCAATGATAATGCCTACAAGCTAGATTTGCCTAGCGACTATGGTAATGTTAGTGCAACTTTTAATGTTGCTGATTTATCTTTGTTGATGTAGGTGATTCGAGGACGAATCCTTTAGAGGAGGGGGAATAATGGAGATGAGGTGCGACCAGTTGATGTTCCCAAATATTCCCAAGATCCTTTGCAAGAATTGGCGGCCAATGACTAGGGCAAGACAAAGAGGATGAAGAGGCTTTGCAAGGCTTGATCATGGAAGTGTAATACAAAGAGGTTGTAATAGAAGACTCTAAGACTAAATTCGAAGATTTCAAAGCTTCACCAGGATGATCTATTATCTTTTTACGCAAGGGGTAGATTCGGAGGATCAAGTTAGATGCGAGGATTAATTAGACTTAATTTTTTGTTTTTTAATCTGGGCTTTTTTTTTCATTTAAATACATAGATTCTTTAGTCTTTTATTTATTTAGGTATTTAGGCCCAATTCGCTTGTACTTAAGCCAACCATTTTTCAATTAGCTAGGGTTTTTAGGGTTTGCTGATTATAAAAGGGGTAGCCATGTTATTTCTTAGGGACATATTTTTATCAGTTGAAGTTTTTTTCAGAAAGCTATTTGCTTGCCTTCTTGTGTTCTTGAATGAATGTTTGAATCTCGACTATCAAAGGGAGTGATCAACTTTTGTGGCGTCTCAAAATTAGGGTTTTAAGGACTTAGTTTCCTGGGTTCTAATTCAATCATCCTTAACAACGTTCCTAACCAACTAAAGTTCCTATTATGAGTTCGTGGGTTCCTAGGGTGATTCGCCTAGAGGTCACATCAAAAAAAAAAAAAAAGAAGAAGAAGAAGAACAAAGTAGCAATTTCAAGTTGTAAAATTTCTCATTCTTGTTCTCTTTGCTAATTCCAATTCTTGTTTTCTTGCTTGAGTTTCTTATTCTTGTTGAATTAGTTTCCTTTATTATGTTCTAGTTTCCTTTTTATTTTGTTCAAGTTTCCCTTTATTTTTTGTTCTAGTGATTGTTTCAACTATATACAAGGTTCTTTGTTGTCTTTTGCCTTCTTAATCAATTGGTGTCAATTCTAGTGATTTCTTTCACATGTCTTTTGCTTCCTTTTAGAGTTTTCTTATTTTTCCTTGGTTCTTTGGAGTCATCTTGGGTCCTTTTTCTGTTCACCGTTTGCCTCAACTAAGTTTTAAAGTTCTGATTTTTTAGATTGTCACCATCTAACCGGTTGCTTCTTGAGATTTGTGAATTCTTTGATTCTGTTAAAAACATAAAAGGGGTTGGCTTGGCTTTGAGTGGTAAAAGGCAAGAGAGATCATCATCAAGAAAAAGCCAAAATAGTGTGAAACACGAGTGATAACAATATGATTTGAGTACAAACACGTGAAGGAGTGTGTGAGGAACAACACCTTTTATTTTATTTTATTTTACAGGTTGAAACCATGAGTAAGGAAGGAGGAGAACTAGAAGAGGTCGACATGAAATTCTTCATCAAGGCTGTTAATGACCAATTTAAATTGCTGAATGCGAGATTGAATGATTTGGAGTCCTCTTCCGCTTCTAAATCACATAGAAGACATGAATTCGACGAAGCTGATTCCGAAGTGGAGAGAACACGTTATAAACAGGCCAAGAAGATTGACTCCAAAGGAGATAACAATATAGGCAGTATAAAGATGGCAATTCTGACTTTTCAAGGAAAGAATGATCCTGAGCTATACTTGGAGTGGGAAAGAAAGGTTGAGCACGTATTTGATATTCATAATTACTCCAAGGAGAAGAAAGTAAAGCTAGCAGCCGTGGAGTTTACAGATTATGAAGGTATATGGTGGGATCAATTGGTGATCAATAGGAGCAGGAATGGTGAGAGGCCTATTAGGTCATGGGAAGAGATGAAGTTGGTGATGTGCAAGAGATTTATACCTAGCCATTACTATAGAGATTTGTATAGGAAGTTGCAAGGACTGGTTCAAGGTTCCATGAATGTAGAGGATTATTATAAGGAGATGGAAATTTCCATGATTAGAGCAAACAGAGAAGAAGACAGAGAAGCAATAATGGCTAGATTCATTGCCGAATTGAACAAGGAGATTGCTGACGTGGTTGAGTTGCAACATTACGTAGAGATGGAGGAGCTACTGCACAAAGCCGTTAAAGTGGAGAAGCAAATCAAGTCCAAGAGGTTCAGACTTAGTTCGTCCTGTATCTGTTCGTGGAGATCAAATTGGAAAGACAACAAAGTTGCCTTTAGAACAAAAAAAGAAGCAAAGTCAAAGAATTCAGTTGCTATTCCTAACGGTAAACCCAAAACTAAAACTCTTACTAAGTCATATGATATTAAGTGTTTTAGGTGCCAAAGGTTCAGACATATTGCTTCCGAATGCCTAAACAAAAAGGTTATGGTTGTATGGGCAAATGGGAAAGTCAAAAGTGCTAGCTCAAGTGACGATGAGATGCCACCATTGGAGGATTGTTCCGATGTTGAAGTGGAAGAACCTGTGCATGGTGATTTACTTGTTACAAGGAGAGCCCTAAGTATACAGCCTAAGGATGAAGGAGATGAGGAGCAACATGAGCATATTTTTCACACAAGATGCCACGTGAAGGATAAGGTATGTACGTTGATTATTGATAGTGGGAGTTGTACTAATGTTGCTAGTACTTTATTGGTAGAAAAGTTGAATTTGAAGTAGGAGAAGCATCCTAAACCGTACAAGCTACAATGGTTGAATGACTGTGGAGAAGTGAAGATAAACAAGCAAGTTCAAGTTCCTTTTTCCATTGGCAAGTATGAGGATGAGGTTCTTGTGATATGGCACCAATGTATGCTGGTCATATATTACTTGGCTGACCGTGGCAGTTTGATAGGAGGGTGTCTCATGATGGGTACAAAAATCGTTATTCTTTTGTAATGAACAACCGAAAAGTTATACTAGCCCCTCTAAAACCTTTGCAAGCTTATGAGAACCATATTAGGATAGCAAGAGAGTGCAAAATGAGAGAGAAACAAAAGTGTGAGCAAGAGGAAAATAGAAAGAGAGCAAGTGAGGTCAAGAGGAAAAATGGAGAGAAAAGTGAGCAAGAAGGAGAGAAACATAAAAGAATGAGTGTACTTGCTAAAAAACATGAGGTTAAGAGTGTAATGATGGCGAGGCAACAAGTACTTATTTTTCTACTAACGACCTTAAATCATCTTTGCCTAGTGTTATCATATTTTTATTGCAGGAATTTGAGGACCTATTTCCTGAAGAGATTCCCCTTTAAGAGGAATTAAGTATTAAATAGACTTCATACCTGGTTCCGTCATACCAAATCGACTTGCTTATAGAGCTAATCCCGAGGAAACGAAGCAGATACAAAGGCAAGTGGATAAGCTGTTGCAAAAGGGATTTGTAAGGGAAAGTCTCAACCCATGTTCGGTTCCTGTCCTCTTAGTCCCAAAGAAAGATGGAACATGGCGCATGTGTGTGGATTGCCGAGCTATTAACAAGATAACGGTAAAGTATAGACATCCTATCCCCAGATTAGATGATATGCTTGATGAATTGCATGGCTCTCAATTGTTTTCTAAAATTGATTTAAAGAATGGCTATTATCAGATTCGCATGAAAGAGGGAGATGAATGGAAAACTGCATTTAAAACTAAATATGGATTGTATGAGTGGTTAGTAATGCCTTTCGGTTTAACTAATGCACCTAGTACATTCATGAGGTTAATGAACCATGTCTTGCGTACTTTTATGGGAAAACTTGTGGTAGTTTACTTTGATGATATTTTAGTTTATAGCAAAAATTTGGATGAACATGTGAAACACTTGCATGCTGTGTTTAGGGTGTTGAGAGAGCACCAATTGTATGCTAATCTTAAGAAGTGCACGTTTTGCATGGAATCTGTTGTGTTTCTTGGATTTGTTGTTAGTTTGCAGGGTATTAGTGTTGATGAAGAAAAGGTAAGGGCAATAAAGGACTGGCCTACACCTAAGAATGCGAATGAGGTGAGAAATTCCATGGTTTAGCAAGTTTATATTGAAGGTTTGTTAAAGATTTTAGTTCTATTGCTCCACCTTTGAATGAACTTGTTAAAAAGAATGTTGTTTTTAAGTGGGATGATGTGCATGACCGAGCTTTCAAAACTTTGAAAGATAAGCTAACTAATGCACCTTTGTTGTGTTTGCCTAACTTTGATAAAGCTTTCGAGATAGAATGTGCGTACCCGGGATTGGAATAGGAGCTGTTTTGATGCAGGATTCCAAACCAATTGCTTATTTTAGTGAAAAGCTAAGTGGGGCAGTGTTGAATTATCCTACTTACGACAAGGAGCTTTATGCTTTAGTGAGAACTCTTCAAACATGGCAGCATTACTTGTGGCCGAGGGAATTCATCATTTATTCCAATCATGAAAGCTTGAAGTTCTTGAAGAACCAAGGTAAACTTAATAAAAGACATGCTAAGTGGTTGGAGTTCATAGAAACGTTTTCTTATGTAATCAAATACACGCATGGGAAGGAAAATGTTGTGGTTGATGTATTGTCTAGGAGGTACGTATTACTTAATTCATTGCAAACTAAATTACTTGGTTTTGAATTGCTTAAGGATTTTTATGCAAATGATTCTGATTTCAGCCAAGTATGAAATGCATGTGATAAGTGTGCGTTTGGTGATTTTTATAGGCATGAAGGATTTCTATTCAAGAAAGATAAATTATGTGTGCCTATTTGTTTTGTTCGTGAGTTGCTTGTTAGGGAAAGTCATGGGGGAGGTTTGATGGGTCACTTTGGTGTTCTAAAGACTTTAGATATACTACATGAGCATTTTTATTGGCCTAATATGAAGCATGATGTGCAATTTGTTTGTGATAAGTGCATTACATGTAGGCAAGCAAAATCTAAAGTTAGACTGCATGGCTTGTATACCCCTTTACCTGCACCTAATCAGCCTTGGATTGATATATCTATGGTTTTGTTTTAGGATTACTAAGGACTCAAAGTAGTAAGGATATCGTATTTGTTGTTGTTGATAGGTTTAGTAAAATGGCTTATTTTATTGCATGTTCTAAAACCAATGACGCAAGACATACTGTTGATTTGTTCTTTAAAGAAGTGGTTCGTTTGCATGGGTTGCCTAAGACAATTGTTAGTGATAGAGATGTTAAGTTCCTGAGTCATTTTGGGCGCACTTTATGGAATAAATTAGGAACCAAACTGTTATTCTCTACTGTTGCACATCCTCAAACGGATGGTCAAACGGAAGTAGTTAATAGGACACTTACTACTTTGTTGCATGCTATCGTTCAAAAGAACTTAAGGCAGTGGGAAAATGTTTGCCACATATTGAGTTTGCATATAATAAGACTGTTCATTCTACTTCTTCATTTTCTCCTTTTGAAATTGTTTATGGCTTTAATCCTTTAACACCTGTGGATATTTTACCTTTGCCTACTAATGAGCATGCTAATCTTGATGGTAAGAAAAAGGTAGATTTTATGAAGGATTTACATGCCAAAGTTCGGGCCAACATTGAAAGGAAGAATGAGCAATATGCTAAGCAAGCCAATAAGGGGCGTTTGAAGGTTGTCCTCCAACCCGGAGATTAGGTTTGGGTGCACATGCGTAAGGAGAGGTTTCCCACACAAAAGAAATCAAAATTGCAACCTAGAGGAGATGGACCTTTTCAAGTCTTGGAGCGGATCAATGATAATGCCTACAAGCTAGATTTGCCTAGCGACTATGGTAATGTTAGTGCAACTTTTAATGTTGCTGATTTATCTTTGTTTGATGTAGGTGATTCGAGGACGAATCCTTTCGAAGAGGAGGGGAATAATGGAGATCGAGGTGCTGACCAAGTTGATGTTCCCAAATATTCCCAAGATCCTTTGCAAGGAATTGGCGGTCCAATGACTAGGGCAAAGACAAAGAGGATGAAAGAGGCTTTGCAAGGCTTGATCATGGAAGTGTAATACAAAGAGGTTGTAATAGAAGACTCTAAGACTAAATTCGAAGATTTCAAAGCTTCACCAAGGATGATCTATTATCTTTTTACGCAAGGGGTAGATTCGGAGGATCAAGTTAGATGCGAGGATTAATTTAGGACTTAATTTTTTGTTTTTTTAATCTTGGGCTTTTTTTTTCATTTTTAAATTATCATTAGATTCTTTAGTCTTTTATTTATTTAAGGTTTATTTAGGCCCAATTCGCTTGTACTTAAGCCCAACCTATTTTTTTCAATTAGCTAGGGTTTTTTTAGGGTTTGCTGATTATAAAAAGGGGTAGCCATGTTATTTCTTAGGGACATATTTTTATCAGTTGAAGTTTTTTTTCAGAAAGCTATTTGCTTGCCTTCTTGTGTTCTTGAATGAATGTTTGAATCTCGACTTATCAAAGGGAGTGATCAACTTTTGTGGCGTCTCAAAATTAGGGTTTTAAGGACTTAGTTTCCTTAGGGTTCTAATTCAATCATCCTTAACACGTTCCTAACAAACTAACTAGTTCCTATTCCATTGAGTTCGTGGGTTCCTAGGGTGATTCGCCTAGAAGGTCTACATCAGTGTTTGTACATGGTGGTTTATGGTGTCTTACAGTGGCACGGCCACTCGTGGTGGAGTATGACAAATTGTGGCGACTAGGTTTCTCTGTCATAGGGGTGTGTTTGTTGGATCTCAAACTTGTAGGGATTGCGGTGTAATTTCTTAGGAGTATGTTTGTTAAGTTTTAAAGTTGTTGGATATGCCCGATTACAAACTTGATGTAAAACCAGTTCAAAACTAGTTAACTGGATTATCGGTTTGGTTCAAAACCAGTTTAACCCCTGAACTGATTCGATTTCGATTCAAAAATTTCGTTTAACCGAATTTCCAATTCAGTTTAAAAACCATCCTGTTCGTACTGGTTAACTGGTTTTAAACATCCCTAGGTATAGGTTAGCTTTAGCTACTCAAATCTGTGTAACATCAAAGCTTATTAAAATCAACAGACCGTAAAACCATTGCTTAAAATGGTATCTACTACAACCAAACCATTATTGATTCTCCATTCGACAAATATAACCAAAACTATCTAATAATATAATTAAAACATGTCCTTGCTACACTATTATTTATGTGAAGAGGGGATGGAATTTGACAACCTAACAAGTGCACCATGCTAACAATTATCTCAGGTTTCAAGTTCTACACACAATGATCCCCGAATTTCAGTTTTGGAATCACCAATCGGAAGCAATCACTACTTTTTCATATTTATTTTTCTTTTTGAGAAGAAGAATTTTCTCCTATGCGAGTAAGGNCTTTTTTTTAAAACCAACTCGGTTTTGGTTCACAAATTTGGCTGAATCGGTTTTCCGATTCGGTTACCAGTTCATCCCCAGTTGAAAACTAGTTTACCCGAACCGGTTTTAAAAATCGATTATGTTAAAAATTCCTAAACCTAAAATCTGCAGTTCTAAACTTTTGATTTATCTAAAGTCTAAAGCAGATCCTCAAGTAGTGATTGACTCTCCGTCATCCTTGGCTCTTGATCTCCCTTCGCGTGACTGGTTAGGAGCACGATGCCTATGTGCGCGATCTTCTGCTCCAATCCTTGCTTCCCTCGCCACTCCATCACATTTGCTTACCCCAAACATCACTAAGCAACCCCATAATGCGCTTGTTCATGCAATCCAACCCACTATCTCGCAGTCTTTGCCATTCCTTCTACTCCCAAGACGCGCCACCGATTGGTTTGTGTTGTGGGTTTGATTGGTGTTTGTACATGGTGGTTTGTGGTGTCTTACGGTGGCATGGCCACCCGTGGTGGAGTATGACAAATTGTGGCGACTAGGGTTTCTCTATTGTAAGGGTGTGTTTATTGGATCTCAAACTTGTAGGGATTGTGATGTAATTTCTTAGGAGTATGTTTGTTAAGTTTTAAAGTTGTTGGATATGCCCGATTACAAACTTGATGTAAAACCAGTTCAAAACTAGTTAACTGGATTATCGGTTTGGTTCAAAACCAGTTTAACCCCTGAACTGATTCGATTTCGATTCAAAAATTTCGTTTAACCGAATTTCCAATTCAGTTTAAAAACCAACCGGTTCGGACTGGTTAACTGGTTTTAAACACCCCTAGGTATAGGTTAGCTTTAGCTACTCAAATCTGTGTAACATCAAAGCTTATTAAAATCAACAGACCGTAAAACCATTGCTTAAAATGGTATCTACTACAACCAAACCATTATTGATTCACCATTCGACAAATATAACCAAAACTATCTAATAATATAATTAAAACATGTCCTTGCTACACTATTATTTATGTGAAGAGGGGATGGAATTTGACAACCTAACAAGTGCACCATGCTAACAATTATCTCAGGTTTCAAGTTCTACACACAATGATCCCCGAATTTCAGTTTTGGAATCACCAATCGGAAGCAATCACTACTTTTTCATATTTATTTTTCTTTTTGAGAAGAAGAATTTTCTCCTATGCGAGTAAGGTAAAGCATCAACCATCTGAAAAACAGCAAACAATTGTGAAAATTAAACATTAAATTATCTTCCATAAATGGACCTAGAAACGATTAAAAATTTTATAATTATTAGCCTAAACAGACACACGAAGATAAATACCACTTACATTACTAGGATATTGAAAGTTGGTTATAAACAATCCTAAAATAAGAGCTGAAAAGAGCAAACATTCTTTTCTCACAATTGACAAGCTCTTTAGCTCAAATGCCCAACTAAAAATTGATCCCTGGCAACTAATGCTTTTGTATGCTTTGAAAATGTGGAATTTTCAAAAAACAATGCCATGTTTAGCTAGTGTAGACGGTAAAATCTACAGTTATGGAATAGGAGGTCTAATCCCGTGAGGTTGAGGCCACTAGCAATCCGCTGCACCTGCACATACAAAGAAACAAGCATGAAGCAAACGGAAATGAACTGGGGTGGTGTTTGTCGTAGGCACTCTGACACTTAAGTCAACAAGGTTGAATGAGATTACTTTAGTGAGGGTAAAGGAAAGAGAGGGTTACCAAAAGTTTAGTTGAAGACTAGAACTACGGCGGTGATGTAAAGCTCTCAAGGGTGAGAACTAGGGGGTTTGAAGGTGTAATGCTAAATGAATTGTGGAGGGTATACCTATGTTTATATAGTAGTTGTAGGATATCTGAATCCTAGTAAGACTATGAGTCCATAGTGGTTGAGGTTTAGTGAACAGAAAAGTCTTCGATTCACTTGCCTTAGTAGGGGAAGGATTCCTATTTATTCTACGATTCAAATCTTAGACGAATTAGGATATTGATGGATCTCTTTGAGAGAATCTGGATAGTATCGAAATATAAAGTAGACAGCCTTAGGGTCCAAGTAAACCTTAGGTCCAGTAGGTGATCTTGGATTAATGGGCATAGGCCCTGATAAACTGATGGTGAGGCCTAAGTGAATCAAGCCCTTAGTGATTGGGTTCAATCTATAAGCAACCTAATGGGTGTAATGGGCTAGCAACTTATGCGAGTTCTATTGTGGGCCTAACCAAAAATTAGGGCATGGCCGTGAGCCCTCTTTACGGTGTTTCACTTTTGGGCCTATTGAGGCCGAAGATATTTTTTTGCCCTAACAGTTTGCCCCCCACTCTCTAAGTTAAGGAGTACTTAACTTAGAGAGTAGTTACTGTTACGTGAAGGTGTATTCAGTCAATCTGCCTGTCTGACTAGGTGAGTATGTATGTAGATACCAGCTCTTCGGTTCATGGAACCAGGTCCTTAGTAAACTTCAAGGTGACTCACTCGATATGTCAAGTTGAGTGGGTAAGTATGAGGCATAAACTAAGATTTTGTTCTCACTTGGCGCATCGAATCGAGCAAAAAAAAAGGCAATAAATGAAGGCCTTACTCAGTGCATTGAACCGAGGGAGGGTGTGAAACATATCCGAAGGCGTCCTTACTCAGTGCATCAAACCGAGTGAAGGTTGTGCGATTCCTTGAAGGTGTGTTCCACTCGATGCATCGACTCAAGCGAGAAGATATGAGGAACATCCAGTGGAGGTGTCCTCACTTGTTGCATCTAACCGTGTGATAGGATGTTAGAAATATCCATTTAAGGTGTCCTCACTTGGTGCATCGAACTGAGTGAGAGGATGTGAGGAACATCCAGTGAAGGTGTCCTTACTCGGTGCATACAACCGAGCAAGAAGATGTGAATCGATTCCTTGGAGAAACGTTCATTCAGTGTCTTTGACCGAGTGGGTAGGAGTAGTAGAATCTTAAAGGATCATCTCTTGGTGTGCAATATCGAATGAATCTATTGACTTAACTAAATGAGCGTTTGTGAAGTACAAAGAGGTCGAATTTCTACCCAAAGTACCCATTCGGTCTAGACCAAATGGTTGGATTTGGTGCCTTATGTATCTGCCACTCAGCATGACGAGCTGAGTGAGTGAATGTGAGCTATATGGCGTGGCATTACATAAATAGGATAGAGAGTTATTAGGACATACCTTGTATCATGTGGTGGTGCCTCTTACTCGGTCGGGTGAATGGAGCAGCATGTGCAAGGCGTGAATACTTTGAACTTTGAGCGGGAAAAAAAAGGTTGAGCCTTTTCAAGGACAGCTTGCTATGCAACACGTGTACGACTATGATTTCGTTTCTGCTTTGAGGCAGGAAAATGAAAAGTCTCGTCGTTCAATGACTTATTGTAGGCTACCATGTGTGATGCTTGGATAGGCTTGATGTGTAGAAAATGTGAAATTCCTTTGGGGAGATTGTTCATCTTCATTCGTTTCTCATTTTCTCTCTCTTTCTTTCAAAGTTCTCTCTGTTGCAGTAGCGTTACTCTGGTGATTTTTTTAACCAATCACGGTAAAGTCTTTGATTTTCTTCGAACTTTTGTTTTGTTTTTTACTTCTTTTAGTGTTTCCGGTAGTTTTGAAGAAATTTTAGTGAAGTTTAGTAGTTTATTTGGAAGAGTTTGAAGAAAAAGAGAGTGTGAGGTTTTTTTAGATTGAACTAGGCATTCCAGTAGTGATTTGGCCATTTCATTTTCCGGTTTTGAAGGTTTGGATATTTAGGCTTTTGATTTGGTAAGGTTTGTATTTTGAAGAGCGAGGTTCTGGATTTTGGCTAGTTTTTGTCTTTTTTGGGTTTTGTAGGTTTTGGGGAGACAGAAGATGAAGTCAATTTATATAAGAACCTCATTTAGCTCGTCTCGGTCTACTTGACCGAGCCATGTGAGGTGGTTGACTGGGAGCTAAGGTTGGAGGTGCTTTTGGAATTAGATCTAAGGCGCCTTAGTCATCCGGTCTATAAGATCGAGCCGAGTAAGGCAAGTTGTGAGTTGAAAAGTTTGGGGCATGGTCACTCGGTCTCCCTGACTGAGTCGAGTGTGAGAGTTGGCAAAAAAATCATCAAGAGATAATCACTCTGTCGTCCTGACCAAGCAGAGTGGCAGAGTTGTGTTTAGTTGAAAGGTAACGTATCTTAGCTTTGGTGAAGATTCGGTCGGTCGCTTGGGTTGAGTTGAGTAAAGAGACTTATTGAATGTCACATTCAAAGTCGGATGAGTCGAGCGAAGGAGAGATAGAGGTAGGTGATGAGTACGAGAGAGCCCTTACGATGGTGGTGATGCAAAAGGGTGGAGGCGTACCTATAGGTATATCGAGGGGAGTGAGTGTAGCTGCTCTCGGGCTGAGTGGTGCCGATTTTGGTGATGATAATTCATATAAGCAAGGGACGAGTGGGGAAGACCTTGATGATTCTGATGGTTTTGAAGATTTGCCCTCTACCAATGGTGATTCAGGGGACGAGTCGAATCAGCCTAGTAGTGGGATACTTAATATAGATTATCTGCCCTTACTGAAGGAGAATGATGTGTTTAGAATCAGCACACTGTATCATATTCCTGAGTCAGTCGAAATAAGGATACCTAAGTCATATGAGAGGGTCAATTGGGAAGTAAAAGGCTGGGTTAGTGTTTATGAGAAGTGGTTCCATGACGAGCCGAGACTTCCAATACCCCGTCTTGACTTAGAGGTGATGAACCACTTTATGATCATGCCGACCCAAATTATGCCAAACAAGTGGAGGCTGCTGGTGGCTTTGGAAGTTCTTTGTGTGTAGAACGAAGTCATGTTTGGGTTGCATGAGTTGTACTCGTATTTTTTGAAGAAGTAGGACAATGATAAAGGTAGATACGCGGTGACTCTCAAGCACGATCGAATCCACCTTGTAACCAACCTACGATCAAGTGATAAAAACTTGAAGGAGCGCTTCTTCTTAAGGGGGTAAAAACTAGAAAAAGTGTTTCGTCTTAAAGGGCAAAGCAGTCTTTGGAGAGAGAGGCCAAGGCTAGATCCCCTATACTTGGTGAGCAACCGGTAAGAAACTTATTCTTTTACTTGTACTTTGATTACTAAAGTCTTATTCTATTTTTCCTTTACAGATCCTTATTCCAACCAAGCTGGTCATAATGGATACGGCTTAGACGTGCCGACTAGAGAGGTTCTTACCATATGAAAGAGCAGAGAAACTGGCGAGTGGTGTTGGAGGAGGCCAATTTAAGGGCAAGTCACCTGTGGGCTAGTGTCGAGGCGATTCAGTGAGGTACCCCCTTTCCTTTGTTGAAGCAGACGTGGCACATGCTGCTCACTCGCTACTGCAATCATATGTTGTTTGATAAGTCACAGTTGAACCCACTAATTGTTGAGGAATTTACGATTGCAAGACTTATGAAAAAGTTAACTATCTCGAGTAGAAGTGAGTCCATCATGAGGCGTCGCGAGAAGAGGAAGAGGGACTGTTCATCTAGGGAAGAGAGGAGGGTGGAGGATGTGGTTGTGACTCCTCCCGGCCGACTGGTTGTGATTGAGGCCAGGTCGTCTAAGACGATAGTCTTGGACAAGGAGAGTGAGATGTTGACCTTCAATGTCTCCGCTTCAGCGTCAATATATTCTGATGTAGCTTCAATAAGTAAGTTGGCTAACTCGTTCCTCTTTCCTACAGACGAGAGTCGACTGAATCAGATGGGGGTGCCCGCAACTACTAATAAGGGGGTTTCTTGTGCCTTTCAAGTATGAATCGGGCTTTTTATTTTATTGTGTTTGCTATGTGACTTAACACTGATTGAGTGATTTTATGCAGGCTTTCATGAGCAGTTTGCATTTTAAGAAGTCCACTATGGCATAGGAGATGAAGATACAAGAAATCTCCAGGTCGAACACCAACTTGCGAATGAGAGAGGCGATGGTCCAAAAGGCCGAGAGGGAGAGCCAGCAGCGAGTAAATGAAGTAAA
This sequence comes from Pistacia vera, assembly GCF_008641045.1. Taxonomy (NCBI): domain Eukaryota; kingdom Viridiplantae; phylum Streptophyta; class Magnoliopsida; order Sapindales; family Anacardiaceae; genus Pistacia; species Pistacia vera. Next base: position 52,916 of record NW_022196359.1, on the reverse strand, counting down.
AGCTAAGTTGGAGCGACTGAAGAAGGAGTTGGCCGAGAAGGATGTAAAGATTGACTCGCTAAGGGGTCAATGCCTCACTATTGTCGATGATGCTATCATTAGGGCCAGAGGAGAGTTGATGTTGGATTACAAATCCAGAAACACTGCCATTGGAATTCGGATGAGGACATCCAACTCTGGCACGAGATGGAGGAGAAGGAGACTGTTGGGCAGGGTGATCATACGGAAGAGCGAGTCAAGGACTAGATCCTTGATTTTGCTAGTCAGTTGGGGCGGACGACTACCAGGTCCAAGGATGGAGCTTATGACAGTGACCAGGCTAGAGGGGTGACTTCCGGGGGAGGTGACATTCGGACCGAGTCAGTGATGGATGAGACAACTCGTACTAATGACATGGGGCATGATGCTCCTTAGACTAGTATTTGTTTTTTCTTTTTTGTATTTGGAGGCCTGAGTTACCTTTGTTTGTACATGACGCGTGTGCCTTTTTGTAGTTGACACTTGGCCATTTGAGGTTTTCTGTGATTCCGCATGTGTTTCCATTTTGTTTCCTTCATTATGGGCAACTAAGTTTGATTGATAGTTGATGTTTGAGGGTTTGACCCTCTTTTCTTTATATTGCATTGTAGATGTAATTTGTTTGGATGAGTAGGTGTAGGCTGACCGAGTGTATGCCTTGCTGAGTCGATCCTAGCTGACTAATTGTATTTTTATGGAGTAAAGGCCAAGTAGTTGAGTTGATAGCGTTGTTTGAAGGTGATCATATAAGCCTTAGAATGTTGTGGTCTGGTGATCAAGTTAGTTTGACTCATTTGAAGGTGAAAACATATGTGCCGAGTCGGTATGAGCCGATTGAAGGTGAAAGCAACTTGTAGTTGAATATTTCTTTAATTGAACCAGGCCATGAGGCTGTCTGAAGGTGAATTGAGTGGCCATGTGGCCAAGTCGATGTAAACTGAAAGTGCATGCAATCGTTTTATTGAATAGTACTTTTATTGAATCTAGGTCATGAGGCCGACTGAAGGTGAAGGAAGAGGACAATCCCACTCATCCTTTTTGAAAACAAACAAAAATGAAACTAAGACAAATCTTACTAGAAGTAGTAGCGTTTGAGGTGGATTGCATTCCAACTATTGCTAATGTCCTTGCCTTCAGGGGATTGGAGTTTGTAAGCACCATTTCCTACCTCTTTTGTGATCTTGTAAGGCCCCTCCCATAGGGTCAAGTTTACTAGAGTTGATCTCCTTGATGTTTTGAAAGACTTTGCAGAAAACCCAATCGCCTTTTTTGAAAGTTCTCATTCTGACATTACGATTGTAGTGTTGAGTGGCCTACTGTTAGTAGATGGCATTACGTATGTTGGCTTGCTCACAGAGATCATCGATTGTGTCCAGGTTGTGGCAAAGGTTCTGGTTGTTGGCTTTATCTAACCATTTAAGTCTTGTAGAGGGGATTGATACTTCAGCTGGGATGACTACCATAGATCCATATGTAAGGGAGAAAGGAGTTTGGCTAATGGATGAGCGGGTTGTTATTCGATAAGACTAAAGGACCCTTGGTAGTTCATTTGCCCTTGCACCCTTAGCTTGTTGGAGGCACTTCTTTAAAGTCTACATGATCGTTTTGTTGGATGATTCAGCTTGGCCATTCGACTAGGGATTGCGAGGAGAAAAGCTAAGCTTGATTCCCCACATGTCACAAAAGTCTTTGAAACCTGAGCTAATGAACTAAGACCCGTTGTCAATGACTATTTCCTTCAGTATTCCAAATCGATAGATAACATGTTTCTAGATGAAGGCTTTTACCTCTCTATCTCTGACTTGGGTGAATGCCTCGGCTTCGATCTACTTAGTAAAATAGTTGGTGACCACCAACATGTAGACTCGCTACCCGGGTGCGATTGGGAGTTTTTCAACTATGTTCATCCCCCACTTCGTGAATAGCCAAGGTGAGGATGGAATTAAGTCGCTCTAGCAAGAGGTGTGAGACATGGGCAAACCTTTAACGACTATCACATTTCCTTACATAGGATGTTGAGTCAAAGCATATTGTGGGCCAATAGTATCCAATGGTGATCACCCGGTGGCCAAGGCTATGTCCCCCTGCATAGTTCCCACATTCGCCTTCATGAAGTTTGGCGAGAAACATACATGGCTTCCTTTGGAGTTATACATTTGAGATAGCGATCGGAGAATGACTTCTTCAAGAGTTGGCCTTCGTAGATGGTGAATCTTGCAGCTTTGGCCCTCAGATAGCGTGTTTCATTCTTGTCAGCTAGGAGCTCTTCTTGTTCCAAGTACCTAATTATAAGGGTCATCCATGAATTGTCTGGTTCAACATCCATTACTTATATAGGTTCTTGAGGATTGGGCGACTCGTTGGTTACGGATTCCTTCCTGTCGGTTGGCCATTGGAGGAACAAGAGTGGGATGGATAACTCGAAGGAGCCTTGAAGGGCTAAGCCAAGGTTGACAAGTGTGTCGGCATGAGTATTTTTTGTTCTTGGAACTTAGGTGATTGAGAATTCTTTAAAGGCTGACTAGAGTTCTTTGACAAGTTTAGGTAAGTTGTCATTTTTTAGTCTCAAGCCTAGTAAATACCTTGCAGCTGGTTGACTATGAGTTGGGAATCAAATTTCAGCTCTAACTTTTTTACTCCAATCTCCTTGGCTAGGGATAGATCGGCAATCAAGGCTTCAAATTCAGCTTCGTTGTTTGTTCACTTGAACCCACACCGAATGGCCCGCTGGATAATATCCCCTTCTAGTGTGATCAGTACGATGCCCAATCCACTTCCATTCACATTGCTTGAGCTATCCATCAAGAGAGTCCACTTCGAAGATGTCCTACTAGTCATGTAGAGTAGCTCTTTCTCTGCCTAAATGGAAGTGTTAGGAGTGAAGTCTACGATGAAGTCTACTAACACTTGAGACTTGGTGGCGGTGCGTGGTTGGAAGGATACATTGAACTCACTAAGCTCCACTGTCTATTGGGTGAGTCGTCCTTATAATTCTCACTTATGTAGTATCTTCTTGAGCGGGAAGGAGGTGAGAACGACTATGGAATGGCACTAGAAATAAGGTATGAGCTTCCTAGATGCATAAATAAGAGTGAGTGCCAATTTCTCTAGCTGGCTATACCGAGTCTCAACATCAAGGAGTGATTTGCTTACATAGCATACCGGTAGCTACTTCGTATTATCTTCTTGGACTAACAGTACTAAGATAGTCATCTCCAAGACTACCAAGTAGGTGTAAAGCTTTTCTCCGTTTAAAGGCCTAGAGCGGAGTAGGGAGATGTCAAATGCCTCTTCAGTTGTTGTAGGGCTTCTTTGCAGGCTAGGGTCCACTCAAACTCCTTGGATTTCCTGAGTGCGACGAAGAAGAGGTGGCACTTGTTAGCAGATCGGGAGATGAAACGACTCAGGGCAACCACTCGCCCCGCAAGGCGCTGGACATCTTTGATACAAGTCGATGATGGTATATTCAAGACCACCCAGATCTAATCAGGATTGGCTTCTATCCCGCACTGAGTCACCATTTATCCTAAGAATTTATCGGATGAGACCCCAAATGAACACTTGGCCGGGTTGAGTTTCATGTTGTATTTTCTGAGGAGCGATGAAAGTCTAGCTGAGGTGATCGAGATGTTGCTTGGCTATGAGAGATTTGATTAATATGTCATCAATATACACTTCCATGGTATTTCTTAGGTGTTCAGCGAACATTTTGTTGACCAGCTGCTTGTAAGTGGCTCCGGCATTCTTAAGACCAAGGGCCATCATTTTGTAACAATAGGTTCCCTTCTCTGCGACGAAGGCTAATGCAAATATGCCCACCAATATAAGCCAAGTCAAGTCTAAGGAGAAATTAACCCAAACTTGTGATGTAGGTTTGGCCCAAGCCAAGAGAACAACCAACATCTCAGCCCACATTGATAAAAACTTGCAAGAGGAGTTAAACCATTCGACCCAACTCAAATTGGCCACTCAAGTGAGCCCACGTGGCCCAAGGCAAGCCTAGTCCAATTCCTAAACCCTAATCCAACCTTTGGGTATAATATTCTATCATGGGAACCAATGAGTCAAAATGAGGGGGAAAATTCAAACTTGGGAGAAAGTTCAAGTACATGGCATCAAGAATTCAAGGAGACAACCTATGACAAAGGCAACTCAAGACTTTCCCTTTCGGGAAAAGACAATCCATGACAAGTCGACAGCTCCTTGTCCCCCTTCCTCATTTGGAAAGTCAAAGATTATCTCAAATCAGCTTTTGTTTTGTTTAAGGAAGACATAGACTAGCATTTAAAGCACCCATGTGCTCTTGTAAACATGTGAATGATTCTCTTTTCTTGGGACGTCACATGTTGCCTTTATTTTATTATTTTATGTCTTTTAGTTTTTATTGTGAGCACAATTTGTAAGGCTAATTAAAGCCAACTTTGCATTGTAATGGGAGCTTTTGATGAATGAAAATTGAACTCTTGAAGAGTCTTCCCATATCCTTTATCTTACCTTTGGCCGAACTTGGTGGTGGAATATCCAAACCGGTGGCTTTGCCTTTAAGCCTTGAGGTTGGCTATTTACTTTCTTTGTTAATTTATTGTTGTTATGAATTATTGAGGCTCGGATGAACTTGTTCTTGCTTGTTTTTTGTTGATTGTTTGCTGGAGTTTGGAGTTAAAGTTTGATAATGATTGTTGTGTAGAACTGTAGGTGGAGATGTTTTTGTGTTGGTTGATTTGAACTAGCTTAACTAACTCACACTTAATACAATCAGATCAAAGGTTGTCTTCTCTTGGTCTCCTGGATGCATCAGAATCTGGTTGTAGCCCGAGAAGGCATCCATAAAGCTCAAGCGTTCATGTCCTATCCTCGCATCAACCATCATATCGATGTGGGGGAGTGTGAATGAGTCATTGGGGCATGCCCTGCTCAAATTTGTGAAATCTATGCAGACTCTCCATTTTCTGTTCGTTTTCTTTACGACCACCATGTTGGCAAACCAATCAGGATAATGCACTTCTCGGATCGATCTGTTACTTAATAGCTTGTCAACTTTCTTATTGATGACGCGGTTGCGTTCTAGAGCAAATTTTTTTAGCTTCTGCTTCACTAGAGGGTGATCAAGATCTACATGAAGGTGGTGGACAATGGCCTTTGGGCTAATCCCAATCATGTTAGTGTGGGACTAGGCGAAGCAGTCCTAGTTTTGCTTGAGGAAGTCTATGAGTCGCTCTCTTATCTCAAACCTCAAATGAGAGCCTATTTGGGTCTTTCGATCGGGGTAATCCAGGTGTATTTGCACTTTATCCAACTCTTCCATGAATGGTTGATCTAGCTAGGTTAGAAGCGTTGGATTGCTCTGTAATTGCTATGAAGCATGGCTTTTGCCCTTGAAGGCGTTCTTGTAACAATCTCTCAAGGCTTTGGGATCGCCCTTGATCTCCCTTGATCTCCCTTGATCTCCCTCACCCCGCACTTAGTTGGAAACCTGATGGTTTGATGAAAGGTGGATGGGACAGCTCGCATGTCATGGATTCAGGGTTGACCCAAGATGACATTGTAAGGGGAGAGGCAGTCGAGTACTAGGAATATGGTTTGTCTGTTGACTCCGTTGGCATAGACAGGCAAGGCAATTTCTCCAATGGTATACTTCTGTTCAGAACTAAATCTGGCCAGGATGGTTGGACATTTGTTGATATTCAACTCACCCAGTCCCATGGCTTTCACTACTTCAAGGAAGAGAGGATGTTGGCTAAGGATCCCCTCATCTACAAACACTCTTTTAACCAGGACGTTGGCTATTTGAAGGAAGATGACTGAGGCATCATTGTGTGGAGCGACTAAGGTGGCTGGATCGTCATCCTCAAACTGGATGACCTGCTGGGTTGATGCTTGGGAGGATGGATGGGTAAAGCGGACTTCTGAGTGATGGCTTGCTTGGGCATGCTGCTTGGCAGAGGAGTAACTTACCCCACTGACTTCCGAACCTCCAGAGATAATGGAGCAGAATCCTTTTGGTGTCAGTTCTCGCAGAGGAGGAGATGGTTCTTTATTGTTTCTCTGGCTGACTATGTTATTTCCCTTGTCTGTCAATAAATCTCGAATGTGTCCATTCTTCAGTAGTGCCACCACCTCTAATCTTAAAGTGATGCAATCAACGGTGTTGTGACCATCGTCACCATGAAATTCACACCACTTGGATTAGGATTTAAATTAATCTTGTTTAGCTCTGCCTCTCCAAATATCGGCTGTTAGAGCCACATTAACATGACAACTATGTATTTTATTTCTTAATTCTAATTTCATTTTGTTAACAAATTTATTAAATCATTCCTAGTTGAAGCTTTAGAATAAGTTTTAAATTCTAGTAAAAATGAAATTTTAATAAATCTTTCAAAATATATATCTCCAGCCATATTAATAGGTTGATCAGTTACAACAATATATAAAACTAATTGTTCCCTATATACATCATAATTATAACGCCAACTATTACCCATACTAGTTATTTGAATTTGATTGGTTTGTCTATTTCAATGATGATTTATATGTTTATCTGCATGCCTTTTTAAATACTAGTACCATTACCTTCATCGGCTTTATAAATATTTCCACAATACTTGCATCTTGCTTTCTTCACTTGAACTTCATTTTTTGTCTCATAAAACTTTACGAAATGCATCCAAACGTCTGATGTGTGCCTGTTGTTGATTCCGGTAGCTGCATTTGATGAACCCGCTTCTACTTCAAAGGGAGTTAGACGAGGATGATGATTACGAGAACGACCTCTAGAACCACTAGGGTTGTAGCAGCATGGGGAGGAAGGGGGAAATATTATGAGTTATATGTTTATCTGCACGCCTTTTTAAAGTACTAGTACTATTACCTACATCAGCTTTATAAATATTTCCACAATACTTACATCTTGCTTTCTTCACTTAAACTCAATTTTTTGTCTCGTAAAACTTTACGAAATGCATCCAAACATCTAATGTGTGCCTGTCGTCAGTTCCGGTAGCTGCAGTTGATGAACCTGTTTCTACTTCAAATGGAATTGGATGAGGACAACAATTATGAGAACGACCTCTAGAACCAATGGGAGCTATAGCAGCACGGGGAGGAAAAGGGGAAATATTATTAGGTATATCAGATTCTAAGAATGGGAAAGCAAGAATATTTGAATCTACTGCATTTGTGTTTGTAAATTTAGGAGGACTATGATAATTTTTTTCATCATCAAAATTGATGGTGGGATGGAAATATCTATCAATTCCAGTTTTAAAAAAAAAAAAAAAAACAATTTAATATAAAAGAATTAAAGAATGAGAATTAGAATTTGGAAATATGAATTGAAAATTGCAAAAAGTAATAAAAAAATAAAATGAGAGCAAATTGACAACTGAGATTTGAGAAATTTTTAGAGCAAGAGCAAATAAAGCAATTGAAGAAACTAAGAGAATTTCGGATGTAAGCAAATATGAGAAGTTTATACACTATTTATACAAAAAAAAGGAGAAAAGAAAATGACCAAAAAGACCCTCCAACTGCTATAAAATAGCTATATTTGAAGGGTAAGATGGGTTTTGAAAAAAAAATTTAATTTTTTTGTCTCCAACTTGGCAGGACCGCCAGGTTTTTTTTTTTTTTTTTAAAAATAACAACCCGCCAGGCCGCCGGGTTGGCCTATGCAGGCCTAGCCCACCCGGTTGGGGATACCCGGCCTGGCCCGACCTTCCCTTAAGCAGGGACGGGTCGGGCCTAGGTTTAGTCAAGCTGGGTTAGGGCTGACCCGCCTAACCCAGCCCATTTTTTCCACCTTTATTTGTAACCTTGAAAAAAGAGTTGATTATATTATTTGAATGAATTATTGAGAACCTTTTGTGGTTATCTTAAACGATCCAACCTTTTGTGGTTGTTTTATCCAATCCAATATCCGAACTTGATACATTCAATGGTGGTTTATTGTATCCCTGTTTTCTTACATTCAATCTTCGCATCTCTTGATTCTTTTGGCATGATACACATATTTTAGAATAAATCAATTCATTTTTCAAATCAAATCGTAATGTTAAAAAGTCAAATACTAACTTAAGATTGGAATTACTTCAAAATTTGAAGCTTTTCTAGTATTTCCAAAAATGATAGTAAAACCTTATAAATATAACACTAGAAGTAACATTTTTTTAGTTAGTAGGATTAGTTGTATAAATAGACAGAGAAGATTGGAAGAGGGTAAGTCATCTGGAAAGGAAGAATGAAAAAAAGAAACAAGGAATGATAATTAATATAAAAAGCTTAAATAGCATTTTTGTGACAATAATATAATGGGTTTTTCTATAATTGGTTAGAATTAGCTATTTTATAAAAGTATATCATAAAATAGTAATTTCTTGTTTAACACATTTTTTAACAGATTTTGAATCTTCTTGGTCTCCTTAGTGTTTTTGAATTTTTCTTCGTCTAGATTTGGTTTACAAATTTAAAATTGAGAAATTGCAAGCAAAGAAGTGAAAAGGTGCTTGTACACTGTGGTTTGTGGTGGCCTAGCCACCCGTGGTTGAGTATGGCAGATTGCGGTGGCTAGGATTTGGTGTGTTTGTAAGATTGTTTTTGTAAATTAATTTTTTATTTAAAAATCGATTCAAAACCGGTTAACCAATTTTCTGAACCAAATTATTGGTTCGATTTAAAATCAGTTTAAATAGTATATCGATTAAGTTTCAGTTCGATTTTTGTTTGAACTGGTTTTTTCGTTCGATTAACCGATTTTTCCCACCCCTAATGGTGGTTGATGGCATTAGTGAATAGTGATCCATGATGGTGTTGAAAACTTGAAATTGGATTATGTTCTTGGAGTCAAGTTGGGGACATGGAGGGGGTTGTTTGCTGGGTAGGATAGAGGTTGTTTGGTGAATATATTAAAGGTTGTTTTGTGGGTTAGATAGAGGATGTTTGGGTGAATGGGTGAGTGGGTGTGTGATTGTAACAAATGAAAAGTGCATAAATTGTGGGGGTGTGATTGTAATAAGTGAAAACTATAGTGAACAATAACGGGTACCTACAGCCGTAGGGGTGAGCACTGGTAGCGGATAGAACCGGAACCGGGGGTAAGAACCGGAACCGGAACCCTACCCAAACCTTGCACTGTGCGGGTAGGTTTCGGTTCCAATTTTTTGGAACCGCTACTGTGCGGTTCTGGTTCTGGTTCTTGTATGTGGAGACCAGAACCGGAACCTTAAAAAGGGTACCCTGTTTGGAACCTGTGGGTACCCGGTTTGGAACCTGTAGGGGTACCCAGTTTGGAACCTGTTTGGAACCTGTTTGGAACCTGTTTAGAACCTATTTGGAACCTGTTTGGAATCTGTTTTGGAACCTATTGGAACCTGCTTTGGAACCTGTTTGAACCTGTTTTGGAACCTGTTTTTAGAACCTGTTTAGAACCATATTTTGGAACCTGGACTATAATAAAATATGTGAAATGTAATAATGGGGGAGTTTCTATTATTTTACATATAAAAAATTTAAATAGAAAAAGTTAAATTTTTAGAATAACCTAATTATAAATATCCGAATACAATTATACTTATTACATATAAATTACACCATATTAAAGCTTTAATATTTATAATACATTAATATTAAAGTTTTGATCAATTAAGTGAATATTGGATTATGATCCAATTAAAAGTGTTTACATTTTAATGTTATTAAAAGAATTTTTTTTGAATAAATAGTATATTTGATTGATATAATATATTTAGTTATTTACTTCAATTACAGTTCTAAGTATATCATATAAATTAGTAATTAATTAATATATATGTAAATTGATAACATTACTAAATTTAATTACTAGTTAATATCATACTTAATCAATTATAACATTACATTATAGTTATATATTACTTAATTAATTATAATTTTATAACATTCCTTAATTGATTTAAGTAATTAATTATAGCATTACATTAATTGATTACTACTTAATTAATTGACTTATAAGTTATAACATATTAAATAGTTAATTAATTGACTTATAATTAGAAATTTAATTAATTATAGCATTACGTTATAGATTATAGTATAATTACTTAATCAATTATAACATTTTATTATAAACATTAGTACAACCTTAATTAAATAAAAATTTAATTAATTATAATATTACATTAAAATTTTAGTATGATTACTTAATAGTTAATTCACTATAACATTACATTATAGTATGATTATATAATTAATTATAACATTACATAATTAAATATTACTTAATTGATTATGTCTAATTATAATATTAGTAATTACTTTTACTACATAACATTAGCATAATACTTAATTAAATGATAGAATTTAATTAATCATAACATTACCTTATAAACATTTCATTAAAACATTAATTAAGCATTACTTATAGTTAATAATTACTCAATTAAATTATAATATTATTATATTACATTATATTTATGATCACTTACTTAATTATAGCATTATATAGTTAAATGATTACATAATTACATAATTGTTATGATTATAACATTACATTATAAACATTAGTAATTTACTAATTACTATATTATTCAATACTTATTAAACGATTAAAATTTTAAATAATTATAACATTACTTATTATTTATAATATAATTACTTAATCAATTATAACATTTTATTATAAACTTAATATATTAATCAAATGATTTGAAATTTAATTAATTATATATTAAATTATAGATTTATAGTATGATACTTATATTATAACTTACATTATACTATTATAGTATGATTATATAATTAATATAATACAAATAAAATATTACTTAATTGATTATGAGTTATGATATTATGTTTTAACATTAGTAATTACTAATTTACTACATAAACATTAGCACAATACTTAATTAAATGATAAGAAATTTAATTAATTATAACATTACCTTATAAACATTTCATTATAACATTAATTAAACATTACATTAGTTAATAATTACTCAATTAAATTATAATATTATTATATTACATTATATATTATGATCACTTACTTAATTAGTATTACATAGTTTAAATGATTACATAATTACTTAGTTATGAATTTTATAACATTACATTATAAACATTAGTAATTTAATATATTATTACATTACTTAATTAAACGATTTGAAATTTAATTAATTATAACATTACCTTATATATTTAATAATAAATTACTTAATCAATTATAACATTCCATTATAAACATTAGTATATTAAAATCATGATTTGAAATTTATTATTATAATATTAATTATAGATTTATAGTATGATTACTTAATTCTTAACATTACTTATACTATTTAGTATAATCATTAATTAATATAACATTACATAATTAAATGATTACTTAATTGATTATGAGTTATGATATTATGTTTTACATTAGTAATTACTAATTTACTACAAAAACATTAGCACAATATTTAATTAATGATAAGAAATTAATTAATTATAACATTACCTTATAACATTAATTAAGTTATTACATTATAGTTAAATAATTACTCATTAAATTATAATATTATTATATTACATTATATTTATGATCACTTACTATTTATAGCTACATAGTTAAATGATTACATAATTACATAATTATTTATGAATTTATATCATTACATTATAAACTTAGTATTTACTAATTTACTATTTATTACATTACTTTAAACGATTAAAATTTAATTAATTATAACATTACCTTATATATTTATATGATTACTTAATTAATTATAACATTCCATTATAAACATTAGTATATTATCAAATGTTTGAAATTTATTAATTATAATATTAAATTATAGATTTAGTATGATTACTTAATTCATTATAACATTACATTATACTTTATAGTATGATCTATAATTAATTAACATTATATAATTAATGATTACTTAATTGATTATGCGTTATAATATTATGTTTTAAACATTAGTAATACATTTACTACATAAACATTAGCACAATCCTTAATTAAATGATAAAAATTTAATTAATTATAACATTACCTTATAAACATTTTATTATAACATAATTAAACATTACATTATAGTTAATAATTCTCAATTAAATTATAATATTATTATTTACATTATATTTGATCACTTCTTAATTATAACATTACATGTTAAATGATTACATATTACTTAATTAGTTATGAATTTATAACATTACATATAAACATTAGTATTTACTATATTATTACATTACTTAATTAAACGTTTGAAATTAATTAATTATAACATACCTTATATATTATAATATAATTACTTAATAACATTATCATTCCATATAAACATTAGTATATTAATTAATTTATTGAAATTTAATTAATTATAATATTAAATTATAGATTTATAGTATGATTACTAATTCATTATAACTTACATTATACTATTATAGTATGATCATATAATTAATATAACATTACATATAAATAATTCTTAATTGATTATGACATTATATTATAAACATTAGTAATTTACTAATTTACACAATACTTAATCAAATTATTATAACATTATATTATAAATTATGGTATGGTTTTAATTAATTATAACATTATATTATAACATATTACAATACTTAATTAATATTAACAATTCTGTTGCTTAGAGATTACAGGTTAGGAGTTACATTGGACACAAATGAATGAATAATGAAAATTTGTTAGGGGTGTATTTGTAACTTATAAGGTGTTTTTGCTATTTTTTAAACTAATAGGGGTAATTGATTTTTTATAGGGTACCCTGAAAGGAACCGGAACCTGCATTTTTATCTAGTTCCTTGAATTGAAGAACCTGCACTGTGCGGTTCTGATTCCGGTTCCTTTTTTTGGGAACCTGCACTATGCGGTTCCGGTTCCGGTTCCCCCGAAAAATGCAGGGTACTTGGAACCGCTCATACCCGCATAGGATAGGGATCAGGTCCAATATTTTGGACCCGTTTAGAGTCGACCAGTTTTGGGACCAAACCTATTAGGCTCGGCCCGTACCCGACCCACCCTCCCGTTTTGCCAAGTCTAGATTTGTCCCTTATCATTTATCTTTATAAATTTACTTCTAAATTTATCCTATTAAAATTTTTAAATCAAATATAAATGTCTAAATAAACCTTATCGATTTACAAAATAACTCTTATATTTATATTTTTACTATTCATTTTATATTTTCTCAAACCTTGTTTTGTATTTACTCTTCATCTTTTTTTAATCTTCATTTAACATATCAATCAAGCATATTTAGTCAATTGCGCACATTGTTAAGTTTCAATCATAGACTCTACATGTATTTTCTTTAAAAAAAATATATAAATAATAATAATAATAATAATAATAAATTTATAATACTAGAAAAGTGCAAATCAATTGAAAGTTAAAAACAATAAAAAAGGATAAGATAAACCCAAAGAACTTAATACATATAGGTTATGTTTAATCTATATTATTTTAGATTTATGATGTAGAAAATAAATTTTAAATTTTAAATTAATAGAAACAGTTTTATTCTAGATGGATTGTGCATAAAATATTTTTGTCTTAATAATTTTTATAAGAGATAAAACTGTAACCAAGAAGAAAATAGTAACAGCGAACTAATAAGATAAAATATAAGAGACCAATAGGCAATAAGATCATTCTAAATAAATATTTAAAATTATGAATTTAAATAAATATAAAAATTGCCGCGACCACCTGTTGTGAGGGCCTAACCATCAAAGTGAAAGTGACAAGAAACGTTTCAGCTCCTTGCTGCCGTTATTGGGTCATTGGGTGTGAATAGTGGTATTTGGCTTAATTCTCTTTTTATTTTTATTTTTTTAAAGAAAATTTTATCTCTATACTGTACTTGGCCATCAACTGGAATAACATTGCTTTTGCAATGTAATTATATGTTTACTTTTTTTCCTTTGTATCTCTAATAAAATACTTCATAATGGAGGATAATAATTTGGAATACATATATGACTACTATTTTTTAAAACAGGTTATCAAACTAATTATGTTCAAATATCATAGTCTATAATTATGTTCATGTGAAATATTGGTGACTTGCATCATATCTTGGAACAATGTGACGTTTTTCCAAGTAGTGGTATAATACATGTTTATAACAATGCATCAACATAAAAATTGTAAATTTATGACAAGAAACCTGTAAATTAAAACATAAAAACTTGTAAAATAATGCTGCACTATAGCCAGAGCCAACGTTCCACACGAGCAATGCTGTGAACTCAACGAACCAAAAAAGCCCTCCAACAAGACATCAATCGATAAATTAGAAAGCTCAAGCACTCAACAATGAAGATTCAGAAATGCAAGAACAATAATAAGAGTACAATCAACTGCACATAAAAAATGTCATAAATCAAATATATTGGTTACTGTACAGATTTTAAACCGGGAACGTTAGGTTTGTTCTTCTAAAGTATCCGTCTTCCATGATCACTATGTTGCTGTACAAAACTGTGTTTTGCTATCATTCTCTAGGTTAATCAATCGCATTCCTTTTGATGCAGTAATTCTGCATACATTGACAAAAAAACAGACCAACCAATAGATGATATTAGCTAAGGTTATGCAAATATAAAAAAACTTGGAAATTCCTGAAATGAATCTTCAGCTCCGTAGAGATATCATAGATTAACAACTCGAATCTATTTCATAAACTACATATTAAGATCAGTATGTTGTATAGAACCGGCAGAGGCATGAAAACAACTTTAGCTTAAGGTACATGCAACGACCAAACCATTATTGATTCTCACTTGTCCTACAATGAATATTACCATAACTATCTAACAAATAATACAAAATGTCTTACCAATACAAAAGTCTGTGCCAAGAAACAAAAAGATTGGAATTTTCAACAACCCACCAAGTCTCATAAGTTCTCGCTTTAATAATCTGTTATGGAACTTATAGGTACCAAACTGGTCCTGCTATACATTTTGAAATCACCTTTCCTGAAAGGTATTTACAATTTTTAAAAACTTCTCTTTCCTTTCCATTTCTTTCTGGGAAGAAGAATTCAGCCTCATAGGTTCTTATTCAAGAAAAAAAAAAAAAAACAGAAGAAGAAGATTGTAGCTCTACACACGTATGTAAACCCACCCACTTGAAAACAATTCTGAAATTAGGAATTGCAGATACCAAATATCCGTAAGTGGCCACCAAGATTAAAACCATAGAAATATAGCACAAAGACAGACTGAAAAAATGGCCAAGGAGAAAGAAAAAAAAAGAGAGCTGAAGAAAGATTTTAAGATATATTCACCTGGTATACTTGAAAATACGGTAAAATATCAAACAAGCTTCTATGAATGGAACTAAAAACCCTCAAATTTATAATTATCCAAACTCACAAATAAAGATAAAAAGAGAATACTTACGTTATTCACATACTGAAAGTTGATGTTTTTTTTAACCAATCAAAGTTTTATGTTTAGTTCAGCAATAAATCCTGCCACATGAATAAAGAAAGAAAAGAATAAGTAGTTTTTTTTCCTACGATTGTCAAACAAGCTCTTCAGCTTAACTGCTCAACATATTAATGCTTTTATATGCTTTGAGAATGAAAAATATTCTGAAAAGAAGTCTTGCTCAGGCACCACACAAATAAACTGTTTCTGACTGCTACACTCAAAGTACCCCAATTGTTGTAATACCAACTGGTTTAAAAGGAGCAACTAATGCCAATTTATCGTCATCAAATCTTAACGGAATGTCTACAATAATTCCAACCTGAATCACTAAATGGCTGGTTCTTTTAGAGCATGGCTCTTGAGAGAAACAGTTATTGGGGCTTTTGGAAAGATTTAAGAGAATTGGAGACTGAAATGGATTGGGAGAAAAAAGCAGGTGTTGGACAGTGAGGAGCTGAGGTGTGGATCCAACCTCCTTTCCTTCCCCTAAAATAGAAAGTGTCGAGCATAATATTTTATTTGTAATTTTAGTAAACTGAAGGCCAGGGAATTAAGGAAAGGGTGTACACCTAATGAACAAATACCAGAAAAGATTTAACTAAAAAGAACTAACCCTATATAACTCTACAAAGATTAATCTATCATTAGAAAGGCTTGCTTACCTGATTACCCCTCATTTCAAGATTCTAAGCTTATCTCTTGACAATGTCGAACAGAAGCAGTACGAACCATATCAACTAAGAATTCATCCAGCTGTTCAAGATCACCAGAGTCTCGTAGTTTATTATATAAAGGGGCCATGAGCTCCGCTGCAACTTCAGCCAACTTCCATAGAGAAAATTTAGAAGCAATTTGGATAATTTTAATCGACAATTCTCGGGAAGAATCCAGACAAGATACAATCACTCTATAGCATACATCCTGAATTCCTTCCAATCGCCAGAAATCAGCAAGCCAACAAAGCTCTATATATGGCAGCAGGTGGTACAGTTTTTCCTCAGAATCAATATTGTCCCATAAACACCCTTTGGGAGGACTTGGTAGCTGATCAGTATAGAGCCATTCCACTAGCTTAATCATAGCTTCCCAACTAATAGGGACCTTTATGGTTTGTGAATGGCTGCAAGAAAGCATAATATCAAATGAACTGGAATAAATTGTAAAAAGAGAAATACTAAGGGAAAAGAGACTAAAGAGAAGAAAACATTTATTGTTTCTATGAATATGGAAGAAAGATATTTAAAATCATATAAAAGATATTTCAGAGTTGATTTACAGTAATTGAAAACAAATTATAAGTCAAAATAACCAACTCAGGGCCCCAACATTCATATATAAAGACTTGCGAAGGCCAAACAATAGGTACCCTAACAAAATGATAGCTTCATCAGTTGCTTCAGAAAATTAGCCGACAACAGAAAAACAAACTGTTAAAGATATATTAGACAGTCGTATCAGCACCTCTCCTGCATCCCTGATTCAAATAATGCTCGGAGATAATCACAGCTTGACCATAGTATAACTTTATGAACATGCATGTGTGGCACTGGTAGAGAGCAAACACTGCATGTCCAGCTTGATAGTTCAGTTGCTTTAGCTTCCAGGATGATGTCCCTGAAAACAGAAACAATGTAAATTAAAGGCCACACTTTCAGAAAAACTGCATAAGACTATGAAGGAATCAAACCAAAATTTCATTCCATCCAAATAATGAGTCATCCATTTCCTCAAATTTATTAGATACTAAAGTTATTCATAATGAACTGTTCCAATTTTCCAAAAACAGAAAAAAAAAATTGAACTTAATTATTATCAACCACACAATTTGTAATAATAAACATGTTTAAGATTACTGCAAGTCAGTCATAGAGATCTACCCACAGTCAGACTGTCAAATCAAAGACAGTTCTTTCATTGCATACCAGGGAAGCACACAGATTTCAGCATTTGAAACATTACTCATAATGAAGCTTCTTAATCAGAAACAAAATTAGGGATCATAATAGGAATTAATGATCAGATTGAACTAATGCGCATCAAGATAACTTTAAGGAAACAAATAAAGAGCAAAACATACGAACAACGCTGCCCAACTGGACCAAGAGCAGCAGCAAGATCAGACCTGGGGATAGGAGTTCCCCATGTAGGACTTTTTCTATACAACAGTCGCAATAGAGATTGCAAATTACAACTTTTAGCCAGAGGTTTCAACTTATTCACAAGTTCATCTCTTGCTTCCAGAAAACCAAAGTAAACATATTCTAACAGTCTCAGCAACGCCTGGCTGTCAACATGAGCAGATAAACGAACTTCTTTCCGAAACTTTTCATGGATCTTTTCAGCATCATCAGTCACTGAAGCATTAGTCAATGCTTTCTCATCAAAAGGCAATACTTCAGGAGGCAGCAATGATGGGCATCGTACCACAAGAACAACACTGTGTACACTCAAAGTCTCCCCATCTGTTAGTATGAATTGAATATCTGCATGTTCGTCCTCATTTAGTGCTTTCCCCATCCTTTTCCCCAGTTTACTTGGAAAACCATAAAATCCAAATTGACTAAGAATATATGCAGCAAACCATTTTGGTCCATCACTAGAAGCGTCATTGCAGATCTCCTGGAGTATGCTAACCAAAGGAACTTCCTTACTGTTTACCTCGTCACAATATATGTCTCTATTATCTTTTAAACAACCCGAAAGGTGTACCAACTCAGCTAGTGCCCATAAACCATAGAGCAAAAGGACATCATCGCCTTCCCATTCTTCAGCATGTACCCAGCAACAAGTCCTCTTCAAAAACTTATTATCCCAATGAGGGTTAAACCTTTGCCTCTTAATATGCATATGATTTCTCCAGTACCACCTCACAAAAGCCGATGCTATCTTCATTCCTTTACCTTCAATAACATGCCTTTGATACTCTGGCAAGCCTAAGTAACATGTCAACCCTAACAAGTCAACGACTGCTTGATGTATATATGACAATCCACTACAGTCTACTGATGATACATAGTTTAGGGAATGCAGCAAGTTTTTCAAGTAGTCCTTTCCATTTGGCAATAGAATTTCCGAAAATATAAATCTAGCATTCGACGAAATGTACTTGCAGGGAGAATAAACCATCATGAGAACTGCCCATGATGCTGATTCACTTCTGGGGGTTTGCATGGCATCAATTTCGCAGATTTGATGCCCCATGCTAATTGAATTGACAAATTCCAAGCTACAGAGAAAATGGGAACAAACAATCAGATCCTGAAGATAAAGATATTAACCTTGACAAAGTTACAGACTAGAGTGAATAACAAAGACAAAAACACAAAAGGTTGCAATAACAAAATGTTACCATGCACATATAATAAGGACTTTGATGTGAAGTTCATTTCCGTTCGCATTAGGAGTGAAGTCTTCCTCACAGTATGTTGCAAGCCATCCAAGAATATTCCAGATGTAAGGCCTCAAAACATGAAGAAAATTTTTATTAAGACCCTCTTGCGCCATCGTTATCTGTTCTTCTAGTGATGAGAAATGTTGTAATTGTCGACCGTGAAAATCTTCCAGAATAAGATCAAGGAGAACCTTTTCAATCCCATGGTTCCAAAAATAAATGTGATGCTTCCCTGCCCAACGAGTAACCAGACCCAAATGACATGCCTCGACTAGCAAAGACATCTTGTCACTTAAAATCTTCCCAAAGCCAAAGCTCCATCTATTCATCCCACAAACAATAGCTTTAACAAGAGGCTCACAACACAAGCTTGTCATTCTTAAGAAACTTTGCTCATTTGTCTGAACAATAAAACATACACAAATATTAATAGTTGACATATATTTGTAGGAATTTTGTGAGAAGAACAAATTACAACTGTTACCGCTAAACATTGGGCTAGTCTGAATCCCTCTGCCCGGACAGCAAGAGGACATGAGCTATCCATGCAGAGAACCATTGTTTGTAGAAGGGCTTCTCCATTGTCTAGAAGCTTCTTGGCAGCATTACCACATAAACCTAGTACAGGGACATAATTGATAATTTAATCCACAAATTAACTTCAACATAAGAGATGAAGATATAGAAATTCACTATTGATAAGCAATTACCTAATGAAGAATACAACTTCACAACTGCAACTTTAACCGAGAGGTCAGGCTTTACAAGTAGAGTGTCTAAAACTTTCATCAATACAGTATCATTCCAAACAGCATACCGAGACTGGGGCCATCGCCACATTATGGTACTCAAAAGAGAAGCAATCCCTTGGAAATAATCAATTGGCATAATCTCATAAGAAAACTTTCGAATCTCAGTAACAATACAGGCAACAGTATTTCTTTCTTTTAGCATTTCCCAAACTTGTTTTTCCTTCTTTACAATCAGATTAGAGAGAAACATGTTCATAGCTGTAGCACAAGAAATAGCAACTTCTAATTGATTGGAAGACAACAAGGACAACAAAGGATCACCAAGATCCAATATATACTGTTGTAATATAGAAGAGGGAATAACGGTCAAAAGCTTCACAACTACATTTGCTGCCATACTCAATACAGCTCCACTTTTATACTGTAGAATCCACACCAAAGCCTCAACTATATGAGCAACTGAATCCTGAAATTATGAATGGGAAAAATAACTAAAATTAGGACAAACAAAGCCCTCAGAATCACGGAAAAAAGTACTTCAGAGTTGAGAAGCCATTAAGTGTTTTGATCAAGCAAGATCGCTTTTATTATAAAACAATAGCGAGAATGAAAATAATTGGTTTCTAAACATTAACTTGATTGGCATAATTCAAGTGCTAAAATGAAAAACTCATCAATACACTTGAAGTCTTCTCCAAAGATTCACTTGATAGTGCATAATTCAAATGCTTTTCCACTAAAAATCACTTTCTACAAAAGCACTCCCAAAGCAATAGAGCTCAAGAATACAAAAGCTCACATATATGAGTAAGAATCCTGAAATTGTGAACGGCAAAAAGAACTAAAATTAGGACAAACAAAGCCCTCAATAGATTCATAGTGCAATTAACACTTCTTTGAAACAAAAGCACTTCAGAGTTGCGTCATTAAGTGTTCATCTGTCAATCAAGATAACAAAAGCATTCAGAGTTGAAAGCACTTGCAAAAAATAATAGATTGCTAAGCATTATTGATTGGCATAATTCAGTGCTAAAATGAGAAACTCACGGACAAACACGAAGTATTATCTCAATTCACTTGATATGCTTAATTTAAGTGCTTTCCACTAAAAATCACTTTCCACAAAAGCACTTCAGAGTTGAGAAGCCAAAGTGTTTTTTTAGTCAATCAAGATCGCTTTTATTCTTTTAAGAGCACTTACAAAAACAAAATAATGATTTCCAAAGATTAACTTTATTGGCATAATTCAAGTACTAAAATGAGAAACTGACGACAAACACGAAGTATCGCAGACATGCCCTTGATAGGCATAATTTAGTGCTTTTCACTAAAAATCACTTTCTACAAAAGCACTTCAGAATTGAGACGCGATTAAGTGCTATTTAGTCAAGCAAGATTTTTTTTTTAAAATCACTTTCAAAACAAAAAATATTGATTCCAAACATTAACTTGATTGGCCAATTAAAGTGCCAAAATCAGAAACTCATGAACACATCACTTGAAAGGCATAATCTAAGTGTTTTCACTAAAAATCACACTCTCTACAAAAGCACTTCCAAAGCAATAGAAGCTCAAGAATACTAACGAGCGGAGGTGCGACGCATCAGCAGAACAGAATCAAGAAACGCCGCGATTGAGCGAACTACATGTTCTGTATTTCAATGTCCGTCACCTCCATTTCGTTTTCAATTCTCTCCACTTCACCGCATCTGTTTCATCTTTCAAACTTTAAATTTCCAAATAAAATTAAACTAATCAAAATCAAAAAACTAACTTCCGTATAAAAATTTAAGAAAATGAACAGAAAGCGACCTGGTTCCGAGACTAAGAGCATGGAAGAGACGGGATGGAGAGTGAAGAGGTGTCCACAATGCCTCTGTTGTTCTCTCCTCCGCCATGTTTTGAATTTGAAGCTTCATTTTTTTTTATTTCCTTGCGGTTTTTACAAATTTTAGAGAAAATTTAGCTACCCGTACCCCAAGTACGTATTTAAGAAAATGGCCTTGAAACTGTATCAAATATTTTATAATTTAGAGAAGATGACGTGGCATAGTTAGGATTAATTAAACACATAAATGGGTTAAAATGAAGATTAAAACATGTGGGCCGAATCAGAAATAATGAAAGTTTTCAAAATTTGAAATTTCGCAAAACAAGCCCCACTAACTATTCACCTCGCTTAATCGAAATTCATCAGTTGAAAACGGATTTCTTGAACGAAAGGGAGACGCGATTTTTCCGATCCAACACCAATTGATGCACCCTAAATCAATTTCTTGAACCCTAAACCGAATACAGTCGCGATTTTCGGCGATATAGTCGCGATTTTCGATCGATTTGTGAACCTAAAACGATTTCCTTAACCGTAAACGAAAAATGTGCCATTTCCGGCGATACAGTCCAGATTTTCGATCGAAACTGCAAACTTTGACACCAAATTCAATCCAAAACCATGAGTGACATGACAATGAGGAGGGAAGCCCAACGCCACTTCGAATCCTAGATCCGGTGGCACAAGCAGTTCAATGGCTGCTCTGGTGGATATCTGACCATTGAAGGTGGTCCACACGTAGAGGAGACGCCGACGGCACAAGAAAATAGGGAAGAACCAGCAAAGGGGTGTGAAGACGAGGAGTCAGGCGAGAATTCAGGCCAGAAGGGGGATTCCGGAGAGAATGCAGGCCAGGAGGTGGATTACGGCGATAATTCAGGGCAGGAGGAGTCGCCGGAGGTCCAGGCGACGAGGAGAAGGCCGGCGAAGATAGGGTACGTAGTTTGGGAATGTTGCTTGTAATTTCGCTTAAGCGATCATTGTATCGCTTAAGCGATTATTCTGTTTTACTCGTGATCGCAGCAATGATCGCTTAAGCGATAAAATGATCGCTAAGCGATCTGAGATCTGGGCAGATGATTCTGCCCAGACCAAAGATCGCTTAAGAGATCATGAGTGTTTTACTCTTGGTCGCTTAAGCGATCTTAGGTCTGGGCAGAATCACAGATTAAGAGATTCTCAGTTAACTTTGGTCGCTTAAGCGATTTAAATCGCTTAAGCGATCTTGCATGAGACAGTAAAGATCTCTTAAGCGATCCGAGATCGCTTAAGCGACTACAGTGGTTTGGTTTATTTTGTTGATGACATTTTATTATATCGATTGTGCAGATTGTGCGGACCGTAAGCTGTAGAGAGTACGAGTTGGAGCCTATAAGTGAGAAGGTACCCTACTTCCCTGCAAGGTGACGGTGAGGTCGAGCGGGAGGTTTTTGACAGAATAAGGGCCATTTTAGCTAGAATGAGGCACGATGAAAGAGATTTTGGTGACATTGTTTCGGTCAATTTTTAAGAATCGGAAAAAAGTGGAAAAAGTCATTTTGGGGGCAGGGAGTGCATTACATGTTGATGCACTCAGTAAAATGCAAGAAAAAAAAGAAATGTGGTTCGGGGTGGAGGGAAAGCCACTACGGTTTGTGTTGATGGAGTATGCGTTGGTGACGGGCTTAGGATCGGGGAAAGTGCCAACTAAGGCGGAGGCAGACGCAGTAAGGAAGAGTGCGGGAGCCATAAACTTTTGTAAAAAGGTTTTGAAAGGGGCAAAGTCTATTACAGGAAAAGTTTAGAGAAGAGGCTATCTACAGTTCGGTTTAGTGATGCAGAGAAGATAAAAGTGTGCTTGATATGTTTTTACATTCTATCTATGGCTGGTGACTCAACAAAAGCTATTGAGAAAGATTGGTTGCTGTTTGTAAGCGACTTGGAGTTCTTTAATTCTTATCCGTGGGGACGGATATCATTTGAGCGAACCATCAAGAGCCTGAAAAAACCAGACATGGTGTTAAAGCATGCCGAATGGGGCGGGAAGGCTAAACCAAGCACGTATAATTTGTTTGTTCCCATGGGCAATGCAGGTAAATATAATAGCTCTATGTTATATTTTTATATATGTGTGTTTGTAATGACATGGACTGTTTTTTTACAATGTAGGCTTGGATGTACGAGGCCACTGTCTTGCTAAGGCGGGAGGGAGGAGCAACAATGTGAATGTGCAACAGCAATTTCTAGGATGTTGCGGTGGCATGTCGAGAGCTGTAACCATTGGGATTATGGCCAATTAGAGATTGAGATCAAGCAGCTGGGGTAAGATTGAAGGATTAAGCTTTGAATATGCAGTTGCTTTTTTATTTGCTTCATTGATTGATTTTTATTTTTATTGCAGGGAGGTCGCCGTCCCTTTTTGACCCTATTGGGGATGAAGCGGAAGAGGACTATGTCACATCTTTCAGAGCAATGGAGGATGAAAGGGATGAACAGATAGACCGCCTGATGCGGGACCTAAAGGGGTCACGCATGTGATGGCAGTTGCAGGTCATTGCTTGACAATGTCGTTGATGCTGAGGATAATGAAGCTCGGGGGGCCGAGGATGAGGAGGAGAAGAGGGAGGAAGAGGTTCGTATGCTCAGCAAACCGGTACAACAAGTACCGCTTTGCCGAGACATCGGCATAGGGAGAATGAGGTTGTTGACCTCATAATGGCCTATTTGAGAGTTTTACAATAGCCGTTTATGCAAAGCTTGAGAAGATGGAAGAAACAATGAAAAGGGTGGAGAGAAAGTGGATAAGGTGGGAGGGAAAGTAGGTACAATGGAGGGCGAAGTTGGTACAATGGAGGAGGAAGTTGGTGGAGAATTAAAGGCGGTTGAAGTGCAAACTGGCTTGAAAAGAGAGAGCCGAAAGAGCAAGTTTGTGAAATCGCTTACATGGTAGTGACACAGGTAAAGAAGAAGAAAATGAAGAAACAAATGAGGGAACACCAGAAAGGGAGGAGGTTGAGGAGGTTGGTGGTGGAAGTGGGGCGGTGATAATGGAGGAGGGGGAGTGGGAGGCGAAGGAAGTGGGGATGTAAAAAAGAGGAAGGGGAGGAAGTGGGGAAGGGAAATTGGACTCAAATGTCGATTTGTATAGGCCAATAGAGGAAAGGAAAAAACTCTTTTATGTATTACAATGGATGGGAATTGATGGCCATATAAAGTGTAAGACAGGGATTATCCCCGGGAATGGTTTTAGAAGTTGTTGACGATGGGGACGTGGCTTGAGGATGGTGAGTTATTTTCACTAATTTTCCTTATTTTTGCTGTGTTTTCCATACTTATCTTGTTGTTTTATTTGATGTAGACATCGATGAGATATTGAACACTGATGAGGCTACGACCGACTAGTGATGGTGACTGTTGTATCCCGACTGTGCTATCACCGATGTGGCGTTTGGGCAAACGCTTGTTTCGGCATATCGGTCTAATTAAAAATGCCGTTGCTAGTGGTGTAGCAAAAGGACCGAAGCGAAAACGATTGGCCGCACCACAGTCGGATTGCATCCCTGATGATTTCCGGTTTGATGATAGGATTATGCAGTACGTAAGGGGGGATCGGCCCAAATATGGCCACGGTTGGGCCTTGTTTAAAGAGTGTACGCATCACCTCGTCAAACAGATGCACTGGATAACAGTCGTTGCGCATCTAGAGGAGGGGTGTCTGAAGATCCTTGACTGCAACCCAACCATTTGTCGAGACAAGCAGTTGGAGGTCGAGTTGGAGCCACTGTCCAGGTGTTCCCGCGGCTGTTGCGTGACAGCGGGATGTTTGGGCAGTTGGTGACAGGTACTAACCGGCAAGTGGTGAATTCAGCGCTCTACCTGCCCAATAAATGAGTCAAGGTAAATTTGTTTAAAACTAACTTACAAATACAATTGTTCTATAAGTTTATTATAATGCTAATGTCTTCTTCCTATGTAGCGCTGAATGTGGGGCATATGCCCTAAAATTTATTCAGTTCGACATGACCAACAGCCCGATGGACAGCTTGAATGACGAAACAATGAGAGACTGTCGGGAGCGCTGGGCTGTCGACTGTTCCATGGGCAGATGGATCCGTTTTGAGTGACCAGAACCCAATCAAGGGTTGAAAGTTGGACGTTGAATTGTGTAGTTTTGTGTGTGATGTTCATACTTGGGTTTTTTGGTTGAGTTTATGTGTCTGTTATATTATCATGGGTGTTATACTGTTCATTTTCTGGTGTTTGTGTGTACTTTGTGTCAGCTGCTTTTTTTGTTCTCATGGTTGGCTTTTTCTTCTCTGCCTTTCTCATATGGTTTTACACTGCGGTCACTAGTGGAGGTCACACCACAGAAGTCAACCAGCCACAGAACCGCCCTTGTGATATCATCTTGAATTTGGAGGAGCATGAGTGCAGCCGAAAGCATCGGGAAGAATGATGTGGGGCATCTTTTCAAGCATGGACTGCCCTGATACCATTCACTGTGGATTCTAAACTGTTTGGCATCAAAAAAAAATAAAGGCAGTGTATAGGAAATTGTAAATAATTTCCTAGTATGGTGTGATCATTGTAAAGAATTGGATCTGATATTTGGGAATATTTTTGTTTGTCCATATAAGATAATTCATCAGCAGTTTCAATTTACTATGTATGGTTTGTCCAATAAGACATGTGTCTTTTAGTAATAATCGCTTAAGCGATACGAAAGGTCGCTAAGCGATCATAGTCTGGGCAGATGTCATTCTGCCTCGGAAAAGATCGCTTAAACGATCATAAATCGCTAAGCGATCAAGTGTCTTTTAGTAATAATCGCTTAAGCGATACGAAAGGTCGCTTAAGCGATCATAGTCTGGGCAGATGTCATCTGCCTCGGAAGATCGCTTAAGCGATCATAATACGTTAAGCGATTATGTGTCTTTTAGTAATAATCGCTTAAGCGATACGAAAGGTCGTTAAGCGATCATAGTCTGGGTAGATGTCTTCTGCCTCGGAAAAGATCGCTTAAGCGATCATAAATCGCTTAAGCGATCATGTGTCTTTAGTAATAATCGCTTAAGCGATACAAAAGGTCGCTTAGAGATCATAGCGTGGGCAGATGTCATTGCTGCCTCGGAAAAGCGCTTAAGGGTTTACGATTCGTTCAGAGACTGTGTTTGTTATTACATTTATATAACATATAGTTCCTTTACACGTCGATCAGTAAACCTATAAGGGTTTACTACGCAGCAGCACACTGTTCCGTTATTACATTTATATCAAACTATGGTTCTTTACACGTCAGTATATGAACCTATAGGGTTTACGATTCGTTCAGAGCATTGTCCGTTATTACATTATATAAAACATATAGTTCCTTACACGTCAGTATGAAACCTATAAGGGTTTACGATTCGTTCAGAGCACCTGTTCCGTTATTACATTTATATCAAACATATGGTTCCTTTACACGTCAGTATGAAACCTAAGGGTTTACGATTCGTTCAGAGCACTTGTTCCGTTATTACTTTATATAAACATATAGTTCCTTTACACGTCAGTATGAAACCTATAGGGTTTACGATTCGTAGAGCACCTGTTCGTTATTCATTTATATCAAACATAGGTTCATTTACACGTCAGTATGAAACCTATAGGGTTTACGATTCGTTCAGAGCACTTGTTCCGTTATTACATTATATAAAACATATAGTTCCTTTACACGTCAGTATGAAACCTTAAGGGTTTACGATTCATTCAGAGCACCTGTTCCGTTATTACATTTTAATCAAACATATAGTTCCTTTACACGTCGTATGAAACCTATAAGGGTTTACAATTCGTTCAGAGCACCTGTTCGTTATTACATTATATCAAACATATGGTTCCTTTACACGTCAGTATGAAACCTATAAGGGTTTACGATTCGTTCAGAGCACCTGTTCCGTTATTACATTTATATAAAAAATGGTTCCTTTACCCGTCAGTATGAAACTATAGGGTTACGATTCGTTCAGAGCACCTGTTCCGTATTACATTATACAAACATATAGTTCCTTTACACGTCAGTATGAAACCTATAGGGTTTACGATTCGTTCAGTATTTTTATATTTGTTTGCTTAATATTTAGGAAATATTAGTATTTTTAATTAATTTTCGACCATTAAGTGAATTAATTTCATTAATACAAGAAAAAGTTCAAAAATTAACAAAAACACCCCCACCCACCCAACTTCCCAGATTCTGGCTACCGCCGACAGCAACGAACGATGGAAATGGCCGTTAATGGCCAGTTGTGACCTTTTCCGGCCATATCCACCGTCGATGTTGCCGGAAATGGCCACATCTTCCCGTCATGGATTTCAATGAAAGTCCGACTTTGACGGTCAAAGACGGCCAAATGTTGGCCATCGTTGACCGACAACGACGGCCATATATTGGCTGTCACAGACGGCAAGCTCTGGAATTTTCCGTTCGTCTACGGCCAGTTCTAGCGGATCGTGGGGCCTTTTCCGGCACACATCCGTGCTCGATCTGGCCGGAAAAGGCCAATAGAGGCCCTATCGGCCAGATCCGACCACTGTGCATCGAACGCCCTTTCCTGGTCAAATTCCGGCTTCGGTGGCAAGAATTGTCACCGTGGGTAGGTGGGGGTGTATCTGGTAAATTTTAAAACCATTTGCAGAAGAATCGGTTAAGCGAACAATGGATTGCTTAAGCGATCATGTGATTGGCAGAAGCAATTGCCCAGGTCCATGATCGCTTAAGCGATCAGTGATATCGCTTAAGCGAATATTGCCTTTTTCCCATGGTCGATTAAGCGATCGTGGATCGCTAAGCGATCATGCACCTGGGCAGAATCAATCAGTCCGGTGCACGATCGCTTAAGCGATCCCTTTATCGCTTAAGCGATCCTTCTGCGAAAACACTTTGTCGCTTAAACGACAACTTAGTCGTTAAGCGATCGTGGGCAATATATACATTGCATCTTTTCTCCTGAATTTTGACAAACTAAAATTACCAACACGTATTAATCATACTTTTTCCTCAATTTGACAGCCTAATTCCAAACTAAAATCACCAACAAATATTTAGACCATGTAATAAGAATACACAATATAAGGATATTTATTAAAGGTAACAATAAAATTTAAAACATCAATAATTTCATCCTTCTTCGAATCGACCCTAATTACTTCTGGCAACTGCTCTCTTGT
Organism: Pistacia vera; assembly: GCF_008641045.1. Taxonomy (NCBI): domain Eukaryota; kingdom Viridiplantae; phylum Streptophyta; class Magnoliopsida; order Sapindales; family Anacardiaceae; genus Pistacia; species Pistacia vera. The sequence continues at coordinate 24,298 of NW_022196359.1, read as the reverse complement.
GACCAGGTTGCTTGCAAATTGAGACTTATTCATCTTCCGGGGAACCTCAAAGGCTGGGGAATACGCTTAACCCTTTTTTCCCCTTTGGTGTCTCTTCAATGGCGGCTGGAGGATAATGTCAGCCACCTCTGGCGGCACTACCCACTGCTCTTCTGGAGGCACCGGATATATCGTTTTTGATATGCTAGCATGTAGTGACTGATATAGAAAGGGGAGCAAAGTTCCATGTAAATTCTTGAACCAAAATCTGGCTCCGTTGGTGTTTCAGTGCTGCTAGTGCATGAGGACAAGGTAAAGTTGAATGTCAAGCACTTTACAGCTGCAAGTTTTTGTAACAAGGTTAACTAGGGCATCCGGACCATAGCCGCGCACAGTAAACTCTTGAGCATTAAGAGGATAGGCAAACAGTGCATTTGACAGTTCCATATGTTCTCGCAATATTTTTTCAGCTGACGGAACAAGGGTTGTATTAAAATTATCTGACTCACATACGACGCTCATGGAACCACCGCAAGTGTCCTTGGATTGCATCAAAAAGTGCAACTATTGGAAACTCTCTTCTCTATTAAAACTTCGAATTTATGGACTCAGCTATGTTCGTGGTCATGACATAAAACTTTTCCAGGAAAGTAAGCTCACTCCATCTCTCGAAACAACATCATGCTCAAGATACTTAGCAACTCTAACATCTTGATTCGGATTTGCTGGAAGTGCTCCTCGAACTCATCAACCCGATAAGCTTTTGCTGCCATGTAGTATGTCTGAAGGAGGCCAGCACATTAAACTTTTGTTTATGTTCTCACCAAGGTGCCTCATACAGAATCCGTGAGTGGCTTGACGGTAAATAGTGGCAATCCCTTCTTATAGAGTTGTGCCTATCGGATATTATGCACAACTCGTCACTGTCAGGCACTATCGTACGTAACTGCTGAAAAAACCAAGTCCACAACTCGTCATTCTCAGAGTCAACCACCACACCATGCAACAGGATATGTGTGATTCTCGCTGTCCTGTGCAGTGGCCACCAACAATGTACCTCTATACTTTCCCGTCAGAAAGCAACCATCAACAGCCAACACCTTTCTCATGTTTACAAAACCCCTTATAACAGCACCATAAGCAACAAAAAAATATTTAAACATCATATTCCTGTCCCATTCAAAGCCGTCTTGCTACCTTGGTTTGTCAACTCAAGCATATAACGGTACGCTTCTAATACTGCGTACCCGTGCTCCGGCGTGCTCCGGCGTGCCTCTCACAAAATCTTGTGCATGTTGTCTACCTTTCCGCTTTCCAGTAACTAACAGCACATCCCAACTTGTGCGCACAAGTCCTGAATGTCTTTAGGAGATGGACCTTCCCTTCGACGAACCGACTTTTGACAAATTGTCCAATAACATCAGCGGACGCTTGTCGATGCTCACCTGAAATATGTCCCAAACCACATGTGTGCTCACGGGTATATGTGCTAAGAATAAACTTTTCCGACTCCGCCAACCTTCTACAATAAACCTGCCACTTGCAGTTTCGGTCACGATGCAACCGTCACAGCCAATGAATTTGACTTTTTGGTGATGAACTCAAATTACCTTTCACAGCAACAAGTTTTAGCTTCCTCACCACTTCCTCTTTGTTGTCAAATAAATACCCTATGCGCAAGTCTGATCCATCCGTAAAGACATGAGCTGATCCACTACTACCTCCAATTGCCATTTGAACCTGCATAAACGACCATAGTGTTCTCTTCCTCACAATCTCACGTCTGCATAATCTGTATTTAAAGGAATCTCTACATCTGTGGGAACATCTCGGGGTCCTCCTCCTCAACATTTTCATTCTGCCCCCCATCACCAACCTCTTCTATAGTGTCCTCCTCACCACCCAATTCACCGTCTACTCTTGATTTTTCAGCTAACAAATCAATGGCCTCGTAGTTCAAATTACAACCAGGCAAATCTCCGCCTACATCTCGTTATCCCCTTCCTGGAACCAACTTCCAACGTTTTTCTACATAAGAACACTTAAAATCGGCCTCGAACACATCAGCCATATCAATCAAAATAAGTTCACACTTTCATCCGACTTTAATACAGTAGGGGGTACCTTATAATTTTCAAGATCTCTGCTTAAAACATACTTCACAACTATATCACTACGCGAGCAACAAATTACCTCTTCTAATTATTTCATCAATCAACTCATCAAAACTAACCTCTGTGCTCACAGCAATGTTGTGTAACTTCTTTGCTCTTCCCAATCCCTTCCACCTACTTCTTCCCCACCCATCACCAAAATATAGCACCCAAAACAACTTCCATGTTAATAATAGCAACTACCTGTAATGCAAGAAAAACAATATTCTTAAATGCGTACTAAGGGTCAAATAGTTTAAAAGAATCTGCACATTCGCATATTTGGTCCGATGTATCGCTTGAACGATCATGGTTATTTATACTGGATGCGCTTAGCGATACACTTGATCGCTTAAGCGATTCAGTATAAGTAACCGTGATCGCTTAAGCGTCTTATGCCATTTACTGATCGCTTAAGCGATCTGCTCCCATACAACAGACTTTAACCAGATCGCTTAAGTGATCTTATGCCACATACCTGATCGCTTAAGCGATCTATCTGCTGCATTACCAGACCTACCGGATCGCTTAAGCGATCCATCGTGCCCAGAACACATTTTTAGTCATCTCCACCTACAATCGATCCATCATACCCAGAATAAATACCCAGAACAAATTTTCAACAAATTTCACTCTTTTCAACCTACATTACATCAAACACAACCCAACAACCTAAACAACTAAATCAAAATCATAACCAAACCCCATCATTATTAAATCTTTGTAAATCTAAATATAAATGTAAAAGGAGATACACATACTTAGGCGAAATGTCAGGAGGAGGAGGAGGGGGATCTTTGCCGGAGAAGATGTTAATGGTGGAGAAGAGAAAGTGTTAATGGCGGAGGAACAAGAGATATAGAGGAATGAGGAAGAAGAAGATGTACAGGAAGGAGGAAGAAGAAGAAGATGTTGACGACGCCAAGAAGAAGAGAAGAAGATGCAGGTAGAGATGCGTTAATGGCGGGAGGAAGAAGAAGGTTTTTGGGTTTATTTGCAACAATTTCGGGTTTGTGGAAATATAGATAATTTTAAAAAGATTACATTAATCCTAATTAAGCACTAATTACCCTTAATCAATAATATGGCTATTTAGTTAACATTTCAAAACTTGATAGCCTTTTAATTAAATGTAAACTTCAAATGTCTTTTTAATAACTTCTCCCCAAATTTTACTAATTCAAGAAGTTGCAGGAACGCCCAATACGGCGCTGCAAATTTGGCGTTACTCAGTCATGTGTCGGACACCAAAACGGCCTTCATTCTGATTTCTGATTGCGGTAATCCTACACATCAAGTCCACATGGGTCCCATCACCCATGGTCATGTTAGTTGTAACTTCAAACACTATTGTCAAATTACTTATTTGACCTCCTTTTAAGTGTCAAATTAACAACTCAAAAATTTAAGAGCCGTTTGATTGGAGGTTACGTGGGATTATTGGGGTTAACTCATCTTATATTACTTGATTACCATGTTATTGTTTGGTTGTCAAGTAATATAAAATACCAGTAATCTTTGAATACCAATAGTGGTTACTATTAGTAATATTGGAGGTAATCTAATTAGCTTCATTTTCTTAGGTATTCTAAGATTACCAGAATTATCTTTTTTTTGTTACAATTTTATCTCTTATTAATAAAATTTTAGGACAATAATGCCCTTATTTTTAAATTTATTTACATGAATATAGCTTTTACTATTTCACCCAATTAACTAACTTTTTGGACAAAATTACCCTTGAATTCAAAACAAATTACAATCCACCCAAGCCACCACCCCCACCCACTTGCCGCCGTCACCGGAATGGCCCAAGGAAGGCCAAAAATGGCCGTCGTGCACTGATATGGCCATTTCTGGCCAAATCGTGCCAGATCTAATTGTTAATGGCCAGATCTAATATGGCTATCAAAGGCCAGATCTGTCACGTCTGGCCATTTCCAGCCGAAAATGGCCATACGACGCACGGAGGTCATTTCCTGACTTCCGTGTGCCGTTAGGTGGCCGGCTGTCGGCAGCCTGCAGTGGTTGTCGATGGCCGGCAATGGTTGGGTTGGTAGGGGTGCTTTGTTGATTTTCCAAATTTTTATTATAGGGTTGTTTTTGCTAAGTTTTTAAATGCAGGAGGGTTATAATAATCCAAATAATAATCAATATTAAAAAATAATATAATAATAATATTTAATTAGAGGACAATTCAATAATTTAAATAACATACTCATCAATTTATTCCTCCCAACCAAACATATTGATATAACATACCTATCAATTAACCAAACACATTTTCCTAAAGATTCTCAATAATCAAGGTAATCTAACTTTCCAGTAATCTAATATTTCATGAACCAAACGCCTCCTAAAAGGATTTCAAGGATGACCTCATCCAATTTTTTTATCATTATACCTTGTTTACACTTTTCTTAATTTATCTTCACTTTACATATTAAGTTTTATGTGTTTTGTATGATTTTTAGATGCCTATTGGTGTTTGTTTGATTATTGTGTGATTAGGTTAAATTAAGCAATATCTTCTTCTTCTTTTTTGTTAAAAAATAAAAAGTTGAACGTTTCAAATTAGAAGTGTTATTTTTTGAAAAGTTCAAATAAACTCAAACGCTCTTGAATAAACTCAAGTGTTCAAGTGATCTTTTGATGCTCGTAAAAGTGAAGTCGACTTCACTCGAGCATGTCAATAATGTCTACACATGATAGAGGGAATTGCGATAGTAAAACCTTCACTCGAGTTTATTCCCTAAATTAACGCGTTTCCATTAGCAAACGGTATAAGTCAAAGAATTATTAGGAAAAAAAAACATATCCTAAAATAAAGAATACCTCATCTTGTCATGCACGACGATTGCATGATAAGGAGTGTCTTACAGTATTCTAAAGAGCTAAATGCACAATATCTCTCATTTATGCTCCTATCACGCATTGTCTTGCGCAGCCACACACACATGATAAACACTCAAACATTAGGGTTCATGCAACTTCATCTTCAACCTCCAACCAAAAAATCATACAACACACACTAGGAACACATAGCAAGTTATAGTTACGAATCTCCGAATTTCAATTTCATGAGTAACAATCCAAGACACATGACAACCAAAACAACTCCAAGCTCCTATATACCAAAATGCAAGATTTAACACAAAACCATACCTAATTTATTAAAATTCATTTAAAATTACATATCTAAACATTAAAATAACATATCTCTTGTATGGTTTATCACGGAAACAATGCTTGATAATGTAGCACTTTGGGGGATTATTTTGTGGAGAGAATGCTTTGAAGCTGATAAGGGAGGGCTATGCATTGAATATAATTTCCTTATTTAATATGTTAGAGAACAAATCCATGACAATTGTTATTGAAGATAATGAAGTCTGTTATGCCTAAAAAATCAGGGCTGATGTAGACTCACGTCAGAAAGGGTTAATCAAAGTTCAGAAAGGCATTGTGTCATCCAGGCGCTGCCACGTCTTCCAAGGACAAAAGGAGTAAGGTTGTCATCAACTTGGCAGGTAAGGGTATGGCTAGTGAATGGCTGGGAGTCATCCACTTGCCCGATCCCTGCGCAATTTAAGGATACCTACCACACAGCCAGCCAATAGGAAGCAAGGTAGGAATTGTACGGTACCTGCCCATTGACAAACCCATAATCATTGCCTAGGAACCTCTTACTATAAATAGAGAGCTCTCCTCTCTTCATCCGAATTGAGCTTCGGATAATATAAACACTCTCTCTCCCTCTTTGTATTTCTTTTCTAATCACTACTTGCGACCTGATTGTAACCTTTCTTCTATAAAACGATAATAGACGTAGGATTCGCTTTGAGTATCCGAACGACTTTAAAAATCATCTTCCTTTATTTATTTATTTCCATTCTCAATTCACGTATAATTCCTAAGTCCGCTTAGCACTTTGCACGTGCGAATAGTTGGTGTCAAAATCCAGCATCAACAGTTTGACGCTAGAAAGAGGGCCTGATTTAGTATCCGCTCTTCATCAGGAATCTCTGATCAATCGATTATGTTTGATAGCAAATGGCCCATGGTTTTGAAGTCGAGTGAGCTAGCCTCAGCAATGAGGAGATCCCCCCGGTACAGGATGACATTTCTCCTAAAGTGCCCTTGATTCAGCATAGTGTCGCGGCGGACATTCCATCGAGCTCACAGCTCAACCCAACTGTAATGGGTTACCTAGAGAGGTTCAACAATACTCTCTAGACAGTTAACCAAAGGTTAAACCGTTTGGAGTAGGTGGTATTACCCGAGTTCGACAAGGCGGTACTACCCGAGTTCGATAAGGCGATACTACCCGAGTTCGACAAGGCGGTACTACCGCCAAAAACGCCTGTAGGTCATGCTAAAGCATGGAAACGGGCAAAGGCCCGTGCTGCGTGCACTACAGCGCAGAAAGGCAAGGAAAAGCAAGTGGCAGATAGTGGGCCGAAAGGCTCCAAGGGACCAGCGAATACCAATCGCGAAACAGGTAGAATACATGTGGCTTTGCGACTTGGCAATTTGTCGCATCATGAACCATCCCACGCCATGTGGCCCCCCATAAGTGTGCAAGGCAGGGAACCCCAGCAAACGTGGGTCGGTTCTGACCATCGCGGAGGTCGAGCTAACTCCCCGAACCTTTCATTGCCTTCACACAGCTCTAGTCAATGTGTGTCAAGATATGCTGGAGCCTTCAGCTGAGGCGAGGAAGAGTCTGATATGCGGTCTTTCCTCAACCGTAATCATGAGGGTCGAAACCACGTTGCGAAAAGTGATCCCAGATAACTGCACTGCCTCAAATTGAGGAGTTACAGCGAGCTCTAGATCAACTTAGAGCTCAACAAAATGAGCATGGGCAGGTCGATAAGGCATCTCCCTTCTCCCCAGCAGTGTTAACTGTTTCTCCCCAACAGTGTTAATTGCTTCTCTCCCGTCAACATTTAGAATGCCTGATATGTGAGCATTCGATGGGAATTCTGATACATAGGATCACCTTTATGAGTTTAACGACTTTATGGAGCTGCACCAAGTTTCTAGCTTGGCCAAGTGTCGCTATTTGGCAATGACCCTGACTACCCACACCAAACGCTAGTTTAGATCGCTTCCACTAAGATCTATTTGTTAGGAAACGATCAAATCATGGCAGCGGAAAACAAAAAATTATTTACAACATGGATCGTTCCTTGGAACCAAGATCAGGGCACAAATTTACAGTTTATATAATAAATCAGAATTTGCAGAAAATTCAATCTAGAGTTAAGAAATCAGACGCACGTTTGGAGGCTTCTCAAACTTGTCTCTGAGTGGATTTCGCTACTGACCCAAGGGTAGGATCGAACCAATGTAGTCCACACGAAGATAACCCTAAGGAACTAAAGAGAGATTTGCTAGATCCTCTTTAGCCTTAAGAACCAAGAAGAAATCAAAAGATATTTGATTCAACACCAAAAAGGCAAATTGGCGTGGCAAGAAGAAAAGGGGGCTGGAATATTTAATCTTAATGATTGAATGAAAAACTAATTTAATTCACAAAGTGTTGCACTTATATAGTGCAAACTTTGCCCTATTCCATGGAATAGGCTTGGGCACCAACCCAAACACCTATTATATCCAAACAACCCCTATTTAGATATTTTAATTTTAATTATCATTATCTCAATCTCAATTCAATTCAATTAATATATATATATATATATTAACATTTAACAATAATGATAATTTATTTAAATATATACGAACACATATTTAAACGTAATCTCACTTATTTAATTTTTATATCAAATTAAATAAAGGCTACAACCTCAGCAAATTTAATTGCACTGTGAGATTACCAAAATACCTTTTTGCCTAAAAAGACGAAAACGCCCTTCTTATAAACTGGTTCTTAAATTATCTTTTATGTGTGTGACCGTAGGCTCCTTATCATACCGGTAGTGTGTAGTATCGCGATTAACACCAATTAATCGTCTCACTACACACAGACCAAGATTGGCCCCTAGCAAAGCATCATAGCGACCTGATAGATTTGGATTCAGCGAAACAGTTGCTTGTCAACGATATGGTTACCATACAACTCAATCCTTTCATCATTCATTATCTCAACGAGACCGAGGCATGGAAATAGTGTCAACCTCAGTTACTCTCGATATGTATGTATTCAGTTATTGGACTAATGACCTGAATAATAATCTAGATAGAACAACAACTCAATCCCACTGTGACCACAATTTTAGTGTCATTTCCATTTACCGAATTGCGCCGTGAGATAACTTCCCCCCTACCCGGGAGTGATGAATCCTTTGTCGATCCACTATAGTCTCGACACACTCCTTGATATAGCCAATCACTACCGTATTGACAGCTTTGAATAGAACTGCGTTGGGCTAGTGTCAAACTACACCAATCGGTGCATAAGGAGCTTTGGTGATCTCAAGTCTAAGGATCACATGCACCACCATTCGTTAGAGGATTTGTTCCATAGACACTAGGGTTACCATCCATATGGAATCCTCTAGTGGGTTAGTCCAATGAACTTGCCTACAGCAAGCACCCATGTATTGCAACAGGTTGTCACCAAACAACCTTGACAAGTGAGATCAGTCACTGCCTTTCACAGGGTCGTTCAACACTATGATAGCCTTACTGTATTATCTGTGCCCTTACTTTAGAATAATACAGGGGCTATAGAAGTTTCTAGAATGGCCACCATATGTGCTCATAGGGTTCTCACTATCAAGATTTGAAACACTTGATACCCTTGTCATGGTTCTACCATTCTAAAGACATATATCAATACATACAATAATGATTTACGCAATATAGAATAAAATGTCTTTTATTGATCAATGAACATTATTACAAAGAGGTAATTCTACAATAATTGATTGGCTCTAGGGCACCTACTCTAACACTATTAACTCATAGCAGCAGATGAGCTCGTTATTCTTGAGACACTTCCAGGCAAATGGGAAGTTCTAAATGTCGTTGAGCTATATGAGCAACACACGATAGGAGAAAAATGAATCATTCTAGTCCTACATTGACAAGTTTCACAGGGAGCTTCACAAGGTGGCTAATACACCTGAAGAGTCTGTTCGGACTCTCATTATTATGGGAGGTCGCCCACAAATCGACCTATGGAAAAAGTTGTAATTCGAGGACAACATTTCCCTCACCCACTTCTATGATCTCATGGAGAAGTACCTCCAAATCGAGAATTTTGTGGCCGCTTTCAATCTCTACGACCTCGGTCCTTTGACCAGTGCTCCTAACCGGGAAGAGGGTAGTAGAAGAGCTGATCGCAGATGGGCTAATGACGATCAGCAGAAGGGAAAAAAGCAGCGATTTAAGCCCAAGAAATCCTATGCCCAAGTTCCTCGTCGCGATCGCGACAAAAATCAGTATACTCCTTTGAACGTGTTAGTATCAGCTATTCTGGATAAGTCGGAAGAAGCCAGCACTCGAAAAGCCGGCACCCATGAGTAATCCCTCTTTAGTGAGAAATAGCAAGAAATATTGTCGCTATCATCGGGATAATGGGCACCACATCGATGAGTGTCAGGCTCTCAAGCAAGCAATTGAAGACCTCATCAAGTAAGGGCACTTCAATGAGTATGTTGATGGTCCAACTGCTATTCGAGATAAGGATCAAGAGGAATAGGGGAAGAAGCACCATGGCCGTAAGGGTCTCTACTATGTGGGGATCATCTTTAGAGGACCACGCCTTACGGGAAATTCTCGAGGTGCCCAAGAAAGGTACACTTGGGAAGCTCGTTATGACCCCGTAAGTGTGATAAACACGGCGCCGCGACTCCGTAAGTTCGTAGGGAAGAAGAGATTACCTTCTCAGAGAAAGACGTGGTGTGATTGCATCATCCCCATGAGGATGCACTTATCATCGTGCCTGAAATAGGTCGATGCAAAGTCCACAGAATACTAGTGGACAATGGTACCGCTGTGAACATCCTATTTCAGCGAGCTTTCAAAAAAATGCAATTGGATGAGGCAGATCTGAAGCCTGCCTCTATCCGTTTCTGCGGTTTTACTGTGGATCATCTGATTCCTAGGGTAACAATCGTACTTCCTGTCACTTTGGGCGAGACCGACGAAGTGACCAAGATGACGGAGTTCTTGGTAATAGACTGTCCATCCGCCTTTAATGACATTCCGGGACGACCTCTACTATGAAGTTTCAAGGCCGTCACCGGCATCTATCATCTAAAAATGAAGTTTCCCACACTGACAGGGTGCAGAGAAATGAAAGGGTCTTAGAGCAAATCTCGCGAGTGCTATGTAAAGGCAGTGGATATGGTGTGCAAAAGGAAGGGGAAGCCGGTGGGTATTCCCGAGCAGGCAATGGCGATCAATAAGATCAAGTCGCAGCCAGGTCCAGTGGAGGATTGCATAGATCCTCGTGTCCAAGAGGAGTATTCCCATAGTGGACCAATTGAGTCTCTGTCGAAGGTATCTGCCGACCAAAATAAGCCGATGCCAGTGTTAAGGATCAGGAGTAATCTCAGCCTTCAACTCACTACAGATTTAATAAGCTTCCTTAGACTGAATATAGACATTTTTTCATGGACTCATGCTGATATGGTCGAGATCAGCCCGAACATAATATGTCATGCACTCAACATCGATAGCACAATCAAGCCAGTTCGCCAGAAGAGAAGAGCCATGGACCCGAAGCACTATACTACTCTTAAAGATGAGGTAGCTAAGCTCCTCTCAAACGGGTTCATTCGGGAAGCCCATTATCTAAGTTGGGTTGCCAATCCGGTGTTGGTGAAAAAACCCAACAGCAAGTGGCAAACTTGTGCTGATTTCTCTTATCTCGACAAATGCTATCCGAAAGACAGTTTCCCTTTACCCAGAATTGATCAGCTCGTCGACACCACCTTTGGACATGAGCTGTTAAGCTTCATGGATGCCTACTCAAGGTATAACCAGATTCTGATGTATGAGTCTAACGAAGAGCATACCTCGTTCATCACAGATCATGGACTATACTATTATAATGTCATGCCCTTCAATCTGAAGAACATTGGGGCAACCTACCAGTGTTTGGTTAACCGTATGTTTTCCGAGCAGATCAAGAAATCCATGAAAGTCTATGTCGACGACATGCTAGTTAAGTCATATGTCGCTTCAGATCACATAGCAAATCTTGTCAAGATGTTCAACGTACTCCGAAGGTACAAACTGAAGCTTAATCCTCTAAAGTGTTCATTCGGGGTATCCTTAGGGAAATTCCTAAGGTATATGGTTAACCATCAAAGGATCGAGATCAACTCTGAAAAGATCTGAGCTCTCCTGGATATGGAAAGTCCTACAAATAGGAAGCAAGTTTACAACTTAAATGCAAGGATAGCAGCCTTCAGTTGCTTCATATCAAGAGCAACTGATCGTTGCTTGCCGTTCTTTAATACACTAAGGACCAATAAAAGGTTTGAATGGACTCCAGAATGTGAGCGGGCTTTCCAAAACATAAAAGAACATCTCGGAAAGTCACCTCTCATATCCAAGTCTCTTCTCAGGGAAATTTTATTCATCTACATGTCCGTCTCTCAGTATGCAGTCAGTGCAGCCTTCCTCCGGGAAGAAGGCAAAGTTTAGTGGCCAGTGTATTACATGAGCAAGCGAATACTGGATGTCGAAACATGGTATCTAAAATTGGAACGATTAGCCTATGCCCTGCTGATCGCTTCCAAGAAACTGCGACCTTATTTCCATACTCATATCATCCATGTTTTGACTAGCTACCCACTCAAGCAAGTTCTTCAGAAGCTAGAAGCTTTGGGTAAGTTGCTTAAATGAGCTATGGAACTAAGCTAATTCGATCTGCATTACAGACCAAAGACAGCAATCAAAGGGCAGGTTGTTATTGATTTTATTTCGGAGTTCTCTTATCAACCAAATCGGGAACCCAAACAACCAACCAGTGAAGACATCCAGGAAACTATTCGGAACTTATTGACTTGGAGCTTCTATGTTGATAGGTCCTCGAATAAAAGAAGAGCTGGAGCTGGTCTTCTACTCCTCATTCCCAAAGGGACTCAGATTCACGGGATCATCAGGTTCAGATTTAGAGCTATGAATAACGAGGCCGAATATGAAACGTTATTTGCTAGACTACGACTAGCAAGAGAAATGGGGTCAGAAATAATCGACATCTATAGCGACTCCCAGGTGGTTGTTAATCAAATCCTAGGAGAATATCAAGTCAAATAAAAGAATATGATCAATTATTTGAGGAAAGCTAAAGCTGCACTCAAGCGTTTCAAGCATTATATGATCAGTCAAATCCTGAGAGATAATAACTTTGTCGCAGATGCTTTGGCAAAGATAGCCTCCTCATTGGACTCCGATGTCCTAGACAGCATCCCAATTTGGCGTATCGAGATTCCCAACATCAGCTTGCCTGAGCAAGCCGTAGCTATGATGGAATCTACTTCTTGGATGACTCCAATTATTCAATATCTCCGAGATAGGACTCTGCCTAACGATAAAGCTGAGGCAAGAATCATGCGAACTAAAGTTGCTCATTACACACTAATCAAGAACCAGCTGTAAAAGCGAGGGTTTAGCACTCCCCTCTTTCGATGTGTAACCGATGATGAAGCAAACTACATCATGAGAGAGATACATGAGGGAAACTGCAGTAATCACACTGTCGCATGATTTCTCGTCAATAAGATTATTTGTTAGGGATATTATTGGCCCCTACTTCATGAGGACACCTTCAACTTTGTGAAGAAGTGTGATAATTGCTAGAGATTCACGAAAATTCTACGAGCTCCTTCCCACCAGCTGACGACAATGAACAGTCCTTGACCATTTTCTATGTGGGGAATTGATCTCATTGGGCTCATGCCAACCAGTAAAGGGAGCGTCAAGTACGCAGTGGTCGCAGTGGATTATTTCACTAAGTGGGTCGAAGTTGAGCCTTTGGTCGCGATCACTACCAAAAAACTCAAAGACTTAGTCTCTATGAAAATAGTGTGTCGCTACGGGGTTTCTTATACACTCATTTCTGATAATGGGAAGCAATTCAACAATGAGGAGTTCAAGCAGTTTTGCGACGAACTGAGGATTCATAAAAAGTTTGCCTTAGTAGCAAGGCTGCAAGCCAATGGTCAAGTTGAAGCTGTCAACAAGACTATTAAGCACACATTGAAGGCCAAGCTTGGCGCAGCCAAAGGTAATTGGGCCAATGACCTCCCAGAGGTCCTATAGGCATATAGGAGAACTTCGAGAACCTTTACTTCATAAACGCCCTTCTCGCTGGCATACGGGCAATGATTTTAGTAGAAGTAGGAACTGGGTTACTTCGAAGAAATTTTTTTAACGAGGCAAACAATGAAGCACTCTTGCGTGCTAGTCTGGACTTGGTTAAAGAACACCGCGACAAAGCTCGATTAAGGATAGCTTCCGAACAACAACGGGCAAAAAGGTTTTTCGACTCCAAGGTTAGGAAAAGAGACTTTCAGGTTGGCAACCTAGTTCTAAAGGAAATCCTTCTCGATACAAGGGAATCGAGTACAGGGGTATTGGGACCCAACTGGAAGGGTCCATACCATATCGCAAAAGTAATACGACTTGGGACGTATCACCTTAAAAGGTTAAATGCTTTCGAAGTACTGCGAGCTTGGAATGTTAAACATCTTTGCCTCTATTATCAGTAATTTTGAACTCGCTTGCAGCTTTGATTCTTTCCTCTGAACTTGTAAAATTGTCCTTGTAAGTATTATGAATAAGATTGTTCTGCTTCTTCTCGAAGGAAAAATTGTGTCGTTATCTCAAGTCTTTTGTTAATGATCTTGTTCTTTATAACATTTTGCTAGTTCAGTAGTCGGAAAAGTCATATTTGTCCTGCGAAGTGCTTAAATTATAAAGTGTTATCGCAAGTAACCAAGAGTTCCTTTTATGTATTATAAAAAGAAAAGAATATGTACAAAAAAGTGAACAAGAGTTACCGAAAGATAAAAGGCTGAGAGAACTACAATGACAGACAAAAAGGGATAATCAGTTGTCTTCAGTTCCAAGCCTGTCGGGCGCAACCTCCCAATCTTTTGGACGATCTTCGGCCTCTGGATCATCCACCTGATCTTCAGGGATATTCGACTGATCATCTTCTAGGGGAGGTTCATGTTGTTCCCGTTGCTCGGCCTCTTCAGCCTCAAGCATGGAGACAAGGATGGTCTGGGATTCGTCTGGAAGGTCAGAGATATCCATCTCTAGGTTCCTCGACCACAAGCTGTAAATGGCTTGTATTGCCCAATGAGCAGCTGACCTCTCGAGCTTGAGGTTTTGTCGCTTCATCTGTTTGGTTAGTGAAGCAACTCGCCCTTGAGACAGCTCAAGGTCCACCTATATCGCCCTCTCCTGCCTCTTAGAGTTCTCCCACAACTGAGCCCAACTCTCTTCCGCTGCCTTCACGTGATTGGTACTCACCCTCATCTCTTTCTCTCGCTTGCTCAACTCTTTGGTGAGTCTTGCCACCATCTGTTAGAGCTCCTTGTTGTCCCCATCCTTCTTCTCGAGCTCGACCTTCTAAAAGTTTATAACCCAAAGTGCAGAATCTCTCTCTGCCAGGAACTGATTTGCTTGGGTGCGAGCTGTTTTGGCCTTCGCATCTATGGTCGCAAGGTCTTGCTTTAGCTTGGTATTCTGCTTCTTTAGTTTATGGAGATTACCGACATAGTCCATGTCGATCTTCTATTGGGTCACAGTCAGGGCGAGCAAGGACTACATAGGAAAAGAAATGAAAGCTAGTTTCCTTTTCTCAAAATCATAAAAGCTAAGAAGGTTCCCGAAGGGAATAGGCCATATGCTTCTCATTTCTTCGAAGAAAATGAAGAATAGAAGCTAAATCCATTTTCTGGCACTGCTATCGCAGTAATGGTGCCATTGATGCAAGCACAATGTATCTAGTCATTTCTGCTTTTGCATCATGTGTATGCTTCACATATACATACCCAGTCTCATGGATAGAACTATCAGCAGGCTCTAGTGATAGAGCTTGCTCAATGGTGTATAATCTATTGCTTGGCTTAAGTATATTATTTATACTTTTATACCAGTCAACGAAATTTTCACCATTCCATTTCTCTCTCAGTTCGATGATTTGTCATAGTGATGTTGGGATCATTTTGCTCAAATTTAAGTGAATCTACAAGTGCAGAAAAATAACTATTATTACCATGTTCATTATTATCGTTTAATATGGTCTTTTGTTAAACGAAGCCCCCACTATTTTACTCAAGTCAATAGCCCTCACCATTAACTCGGGAAAGCTCGTTGACTTTCCTAGTGGACCGAGATCCTATCTTGCCCATTTCAAACCTTCACTTTGGCAAACAAGCCAAAATGAGTTGATTAGGTAGGCCAACAAACTTAATCCACACCAGTTGATAGCTCATACTATCAACCTCAAATGTGAAAAAGACAACAAGCTAATCACACAATCCAATGGACACTGTATGTCATCGTCCTCAAGTGTGATTCTCAGTATCAGTAGAGTGGACACTATATGTCACCACGTACACACAATATGTGTACTGCTCTACTATGCCTATAACACGCGTTTATCAACCTTCGCTTTGGCGAACAAGCAAAACTGTCATTTTAAGTCGACCCATCACCATTAAGGAAAACTCCAATGCATTTTAACCTCCCACTGGTAGAAGTGTACCCTTCGCTTTGGCAAACAAGCAAAACTGTCATTTTAAGTCGACCCATCACCATTAAGGAAAACCCCAATGCATTTTAACCTCCCACTGGTAGAAGTGTACCCTTCGCTTTGGCGAACAAGGTTTTGATGAGCAGTGGTTTGATTAAAACCATGGTGATGGAAGGCTTACGTGACTTAATATACTTTAGTTGAGGGGTTTGTTATTTAATGTATCACCAAATTATTATCTTTGTTAGAATGACATTGTTTGGCATGTTCTTCAACATTCAACCTTAGCATGCATTCTAAACATAATATAAAACGTGCCGGTACATGGCCTAACTAAAACCGATTTTCTCGAGCCTAGAGGAATCGATGGGTCACCTAGGGGTCCTATAATAAACATCTTGAGTCTTCAAGTATTGTTGCCTCGTCCTTTGCTCCGTCTTCAAGTACATTACAAAAATTATCGTTCTAAATTTACAATAAATAATTATACAAATTCTTTACATCAATAAATTTAGAAACCTCGATTTACATTCGAGGGGAGTTAGATGAGAAGAGAATGTACATCAAGAAAGATGAGAAAGTCATGACTCGTTGTCCTTATTTAATAAAATACAACCATACATACCCAAAAATATTTAAAACATTCACCCTTAGGCCTAAGGCTCATGTACCGAGCACCATGCAATATACAAACAAGTACAAAGCATACATTTCAAAAACAATCAATTTTTTGAGATTTTTTGGTTAATTACAATTTACCCCCTGACAATTTACAGAACTTTTTTGGTCTAAAAGTTTTGAAACTTTACATTCTGGCCCCTACACACTCGGAAGTGCACTCGCTGCGGTGATGAGTTAGATCGATGCAGCGTGCATTGATTACTTGACATTCACGTGCCGCGGCGATTTGGTACAGTGCTCATCCTAAGGACGATCGCCGCGGCAAGCGCTGCTCTCGTATAGCGCTCGTCCAAAGGACGATCGCCGCGGCGTACAGTGCTCGTCCAGAGGACGATAGCCGCAGTGATGGGTTATATCGCCGCAGCGAGTGCTGGTTTCGTCACCAGTGCCAACGTGAACAACGCTCGCTGCGGCGATGGTTTATATTGTCGTGGCGAGCGTACACAAATCTGTAGCTCCGAATCTGTTCATACAATAACCATATACACTTTAAACGGATTTTGCAATCAATCAAACACATTGATCTCAACAAAAATCCACCAACCATTATACCAAACCAGCAGATCATCAACAAATTAAATAATCGATTAATTAGTTTCTTAAAAACATGTTTTAAGACAGATTTACACAGATTCAATATGGAAACATATTATCATCAAATACATGTTATCAACCATACACATAAAAATTGTAAAATTCAGTACCCTAGGCTCTGATACCACTGTTAGTAAACGGTCCCGTATACGCAGCGGAAACAAAAAAAATTAATATAACAGGATCGTTTACGTGAGCCAAGATCAAGGGTATAATTTTACAATTTTATCATAATAATAATCTGCAGAAATATTCAACATGAGTTAAGAGAAACAAACGCACGTTTAGAGGCTCCACCACGATTATCTTTGAACATTTTGCTACCGATCCAAGTGTAGGATCGAACCCACGTAGTTCACACGAAGACAATCTCAAAAGAACCAAAGAGGTATTTGCTAGATCCTCTTTGGCTTCAAGATTAAGAAGAAAAGAAATCAAATTGATTTGATTTTTTTTTTAGGCCAAAACCTTTCTGCCATGGGAGTGTATAATTGGGGGCTGTGTGTTTTGTTTTTCAAAGAAAAATCTCCCTTATTAATTAACACACACACTTTTCTTTTTATAGTTAATCAATTTGCCCTAATCCCATACGGAATAGGCTTGGGCTCCAACCCAAACACCCCATGTTGCCAAACACTCCCAATTTGATTTATTTTATTTTCCATTATTATCTCAATTAAAATCAATTAATATATATTTAAATATATATTAACATTTAACAATAATGATAATATATTTAAATATGTGCAAACACACATTTAAACGTAATTTCACTTATTTAATTTTTCTAACAAATTAAATAAAGGCTACGACCTCAGCAAATTTAATTGCACTGTGAAATTACCAAAATACCCTTTCGCCTTAAAAGACGAAAACGCCCTTCTTTCTTCTTGCATCTTAAATTGTCTTCTATGTGTGTGACCCTTAGGCTCCTCATCATATCGGCAGTGTATAGTATTGCGATTAACACCAATTAATCGTCTCACTAATACACAGACCAAGATTGGCCCCTAGCAAGGCATCATGGCCACCCGATAGATTCGGATTCAGCAAAGTAGCTACCTGTCAACGATATGGTTACCGTACAATACGATCCTTTCATCATACGTTATCTCGACGAGACGAAGGCATAGAAATAGTGTCAACCTTCGGTTACTCTCGATATTATATATTCAGTTTCTGGACCAATGACCCGTATTATAATCTGGATAGAGCAACAACTCAATCCCACTGTGGCCACAGTTTTAGTGTCATTGCCATATACTGAATTGCGCCGTGAGATAACTTCTCCCGTACCCGGGAGTGATGAATCCTTTGTCAATCCACCATAGTCTTGATACACTCCTTGATATAGCCAATCACCACCGTACTGACAGCTCTGAATAGAACTGCGTTAGGCTAGTGTCAAACTGTACCAATCGGTGCACAAGGCGCTCCGGTGATCTCAAGTCTAAGGATCACATGCACCACCATTCGTTAGAGGATTTGTTCCATAGACACTGGGGTTACCATCCATATGGAATCCTCTGGTGGGTCAGTCCAGTGAACTTGCT
This sequence comes from Pistacia vera, assembly GCF_008641045.1. Classification (NCBI taxonomy): domain Eukaryota; kingdom Viridiplantae; phylum Streptophyta; class Magnoliopsida; order Sapindales; family Anacardiaceae; genus Pistacia; species Pistacia vera. Next base: position 5,645 of record NW_022196359.1, on the reverse strand, counting down.
GCGGTATATCCGCCTACAACAAGCACCCATGTGTTGCACCAGGTTGTCACCAAACAACCTTGACAAGTGAGATCAGTCACTGCCTTTCGACAGGGTCGTTCAACACTATGATAGCCTTACCGTATTATCTGTGCCCTTACTTCAGAATAATACTGGGGCTACGGAGGTTTCTAGAATGGCCACCATATGTGCTCATAGGGTTCTCACTATCAAGATTTGAAACACTTGATACCCTCGTCACGGTTCTACCATTCTAAGGACATATATCAATACATATTGCAATAATAATGATTTACACGATATAGAATAAAATGTCTTTTATTGATTAATGAACATTATTACAAAGAGTCAATTCTACAATAATTGATTGGCTCTAGGGCACCTACTCCAACAGAAGGCCCATCGGGGGTACTCCCGAACGAGCAACGGGGTAGGGCTGAGTTCTCTCAGGCAGCACCCCAAAGCCCTCTAGTTCTAACTCCGTTTCCTCCTTAGCAACCAGTTGTTTCCTCTTCTTGGTTTTCTAGCCTATGATTTTCTGCTTCGTGGCATAAACAGCCACAGGCCGAAGAGCTTCTTCACGTCACTCCATGGGTGGTCGCCTTTCGACACCGATCTACACCCCTCTTATGGGGATGAAGCTGGGGTTCACCTCGGCCAGCTCGGTTGGGTTGACCCGGGGGAATACAAACCCCCCCCCCCCCTTGTCATTGGCCTCAGAACCCTTGGTGGCATAGTCGTTGCATGCCATAAAAAGGTGTTAGCAAAAAATCATCTTTGGCATAAGGCTAAAAGATCTTTTGGGTACGAAGATACTTATGAGCTGGAGCTTCTAGAGATGTCTTGGGGCTAAAAAATATGTACTTTCACAGATTGGCAGTGGTCACAAGCAGTTTTGTGTCACGACTCTGATCGGGCAAGCGACCAAATGCTTCGATGCACCTGAAATCTGCTAGAGCCGACAACCTAGTCGTCTTGTTCTCTGCAAAAAAAAAAAAAAAAAAAAAAAAAAAAAAAAAAAAAAAAAAACTTAGTCTTAACTACCAAAAGAGAGTTAAAGGAAGGGATGGCCAGTTTGGAAATTAAAAAGAGAAAAACCTACTCAGCTCCCTAAATTTACAGACACCATCATACTCAAAGAAGAAATATTTGGTGTCATAAACCCCAACATTGCTGGGGTAACCAAATATCCCTCCCTCGACTGTAGATCGCTTCGAAAGTTATAAGGAATCTTTGTCCTTGCTTTTCTTTAGCATGTAGACGCATGCGCGTTTCAGTGCTGTTAACTCGCCAAGTTCGTGTTCGTGGAATATGTACATAGCAATCACAATCATGTACACGTTGGGCATTAGTTGGAACGATGTGACCTCAAAGTGGTCGAGGATCAATTTGATAAAGGGGTGAAGAGGTATCGTCACCTCGCATTTAAATATTGCCTTTGAGATCGTAGTCGTTCCCTCTAGAAGGTCCTGAGCGGGTGTGCGATCTATGCTGGTAGACGTTTACGTTGATCGCAAATTAGTTTACTGCTTTCTAAATCTCATCCGTAGTGGTTGTTGATAGCACCGCCTGTGCAGGGCTTACCGAGGTGCTCGAGTGCTGCGAACTAGTTCCTTCGTTTGCTCGCATATCCGAAGCATCCATCGCTCCTAAAGTCTGAAAAGGTGTGACACGTAGAGGCAACTCAATCTCCATACAGTGTGTCATATGACGACTTAAAAGAGTAAGAAAAAACTTAATTTTCCCCCCTTAACTCCTAAAAGCCCTAAACGTCCTTGAGAACTAGTTCCCAAGGATCTGTGCCCTAGGCTTTCCATTCTTGAGGGTGTTTCCTTTTTGAACAATGCCCCATAATGTGCATCATATAAGTTTACCAGGCGTTCAAACCCACCATTGTTGTGAAAGAACCAAGCTTTTAACAGGAATGAAAGGAAGAAAAGTAAGAGTTTTCCTTACCTCTTGGTTACTGGGAACGAACGCTCTGTTGTAACGGCGAGTAGGCATCAACTGGAAGACGGATGAACTTGTTTCTCGAGTGCGGAAACTCTATTCCTCTCTCTAAAGATTCAAACTCTGTGAAAATTCTGAGGTAGGCTTAGGGTTTTATAGGGAAAAAGGCAACACTTAGTTTCCTTAGCAAGCGACGTTTGGGCGGGGTGCATTCCCAACTGTTGGATGCGACCACGAGTCACCAATCCTCGCAAAGAGTGACCTGCATGCTTCATAAAGACCAATCGGCGTTTCCCTCTGTTGAAAATACCAAACGTCAGCGTGGTTATCTTCACCACATTAAATACGCCCTCATCTGCATTAATATCTTAAAAAAGAATGTCATTTCATCATGGCTTGCATTCAATGCTCATGGTTGATACTTATTGCGCAAAGATACGTCTATCAGATAAATTTTACTTTATTGACCAGGCCAACTATCAGGTGCGACGGATAACATCTGAAGAGGTCGTTCGAGTGAAACATTTTTCTCTGTGTACTAGGCTCAAAGCGAAGCAACTTTTGATTTTCGGCAGAAACACTCTTAAGTGTTTTCAGGTCGTGAACGATGGGCAAAGTTCTAAGCACGTTGGTATAGCACTGAGTAGGATCCGATCCCATGTTGCTAAACCTTTAAAGGAAAATCACATCAAGTTGCTTATGCAACTCGCGAAGCTTTGCATCACAAACCCCATTCAGTTTGTTGGTCAAGTTAAGTCGTGTGCTTTGCATTACCTCAGCCGATTTCCATCAACAATTTGAGCGAGCGATCCTCAAAACAAGTCAAATCATGGTATAATCATGAAGTTCTCGAAGTTCAAGCCTCGAACCTTAAGAACTGGGGGCTTCCGTTATGCCTAAAAAATCAAAGCTAAAGTAGACTCACGTCAGCAAGGGTTAATCAAAGTTCAGGAAGACATTGTGTCGTCCAAGCACTGCCACGTCGTCTAAGGACAGAAGGAGTAAGGATGTCATCAACTTGGCAAGTAAGGGTATGGCTAGTGAATGGTTGGGATTCATCCACTTGCCCGATCCCTACGTGATTTAAGGATACATACCACATAGCCAGCCAATAGGAAGCAAGGTAGGAACTATACGGTACCTGCCTATTGATAGACCCGTAATCATTGCCCAGGAACCTCTTACTATAAATAGAGAGTTCTTCTCTCTTCATCCGGATTCGGCTTTGGATAATATAAACACTCTCTCTCTCTCTGTATTTCTTTTCTGATCGCTACTTGCGACCTGATTGTAACCTTTTTTTCTATAAAAAGATAATGGACATAGGATTTGCTTTGAGCATCCGAACCACTTTAAAAATCATTTTCCTTTATTTATTTATTTCCATTCCCAGTTCACGTGTAATTCCTAAGTCCGCTTAGCACTTTGCACATGTGAATAGTAGGTGTTAAAATCCAACATCAACAAAGTTAATTCACATTATTTTTATGGTTATTTTTGCCTTATATTTTACTTAGATAATCTTACCATAATAGAACCATAAATAGTGAGTATGATAGGAAGATTTATAATTAACTCTTTGATTATCATAAATAAATAAATAAAAAGGACTTTGGAGTAAAATATGATCAATAATTATTTAATCACATTAGATTTAACATTTTCAATCTCTTTCAAGTTGTGTTATTCTGAGAACTATTTAAATACAATATAGTCAAGATTTTCAATTTTTATGAGTTACATTTAAGATTATAAACGCAAATCGAGTCATATACTTAGAAAGATGTCTTGAAATTATATGTTCAAAATTCTTTAAATTTCTTACATGACTATACTGAATTTTTTTAAAATCAAACCATTATATATATTATATATATAAAGTGTGCTCTAAAAGTTTAAAATTCAGAAATTTCTTTCATCAATTGTAGAACTTTATTGTTGTTTACATTTATATATAAAAACATTCTCATAAATTCATAACTCATAAGAATATTTTATCCACCAAAAATTTAAAAATAAAAATTATTGAATTTTAACAGAACTTTTTGTTTTCATAAATCACTATATTGAATATTGACAAAACCTTTTTTACAATTGAAGCCCACATTTTTTACACAATTTAAAATTGTCATTTTTCTCCAATATTACATTTATCCAAAAATACTTACACAATTTTGAAAGATTAAATCATTAATATTAACATTCAAAAAAATGATTCTAGAGCTAGATCATATTATTTCTGAACTACCTTAATTATGGACAAATTACATTGAAGTATAACTATTAGTAACCAAAATCCTTTAAAATATAGTTCTAATGTAGTTCATAAATTAGAGATGCAGTATAGACCCCCAAAGACAATAATAAGAACTGAAATATTAAAAAAAAAAAAAAAATACTGTTACAACTTATATAATCAATAAATATTTGCTATCTTACCCTTTTACCATTCATTTTGCATAAATGAGAAATTTATGTTATTTCAGTAATTTCACGAAGTTTTTTGTTATTTAATCAGTAAGTCAATATAAGTCATCAACTCTGATTTTGTGATTTTGTTTTAAAATTATTATGACAGTCCTGTAAAATATTACTAGCACCGGAGCTATGAAGAAATAATGCAATTAACAATAACCTTAAAAAACAAAACCAAGTTACAGGCTTACAGCAGTAATTTTCCCCATTAAAAAAAATAAAATAAAAAACCAAAAACCAAAAGCTAAGTCTCTCATTCAGTCTCTAAGTCTCCACTTAATTTTCATCCAGAGGTATTGGTGTTAGAGCTTTGAAACTTTCCTCCACCTCCAGCTTCCCTACGATCAGGTCGAGGATGCAACTGAGATTGATAAGTTCCAGAAGAAGGATGATGATGAGATGAATCATTAACGTTAGTATTATTATTTGAAGGGTTGGGATTCTTATTAATGTTGTGGGCGCTGGAGAAGAGATCAATCGGTTCAGAATCGGCAATTTTTCCTCCTTCAAGTGGGGTGCCATGCTTGTAACTCACCCTCAGAGTGTCGTCTTCGGATAGCTTCGCCTGCGCAGTTCCGTACTTTATATCGTCTTTGATCTTCGCCATTGATTCTTTCTGTCTTTCGGTTGTAGGTGAGAGGAACTGCTTCTTGGATGGTAATTTGCCTCGTTCTTATGTAGAATTATATAGACTAGAAGAAGAAGAAGATGAAGATGGTAGTACACGTAGCTGATTATTGATGTGAGAGTACAACACGTGTTCCTTGCTAACGCCACGTACGAGCCCTTACCTATGCTCTCTTTTTCTTTTTAAAGTTTCTTGTAATCCCATCATCTCTCACGACATTATCAATATTTGTCTACGTGATTTTTCGAACCAACGACAATTACGTAAATCTCGTAAGAAATATTATGCAAGTAGTTTGTAATAAATCGGTGTTTTAATGTTGGATTAATACTATAATGACTAATTAACACAAAAACAGAATTTTTAAAATGATTTGAATGCAAGATACAAATCACACGTCTATTATTGTTTTATTGCTTTTATGGTGTATTTTTCTAATATAAGCGAACTCAATTCTAAATACAAGTGAGTGGTTTTTACAAGAAGAAAATAAAGTATTCCTAGATCCTCTTACTAGGGTGTGAGACCCCTTTATATAATGTTGTCTATGTGGACTTACTAGTGAGATAACTCTTCCAGAGAGCAACATGCG